>NC_056731.1:1495463099-1495603294 GCF_019279795.1 Protopterus annectens | reverse complement strand
TTAAAAAAAACAAATGTTAAATTTGTTGTTTTTGTGGGTCAAGACAGGAGCAGGACACTTATCACAGTCTGCATCCCTTGAACTAGTAGGAGGAGCTGAAAGAATGGTAGTACACAGACTATACTACATTCTTCAGAAAGTCCCTGGCTGCTATGCAGTCCTTGGTGGACTGCTATAGAAAGGTTTGCAAAGACTGAGCCTTGTTCTTAGAAGCATCTGCTGCACTCAGGGCCGGTGTTACCATTTTGGGGGCCCCCAGCAGATGTCAAGTTGGGGGCCCCTGAGTACTTCAAGTCTATGTATCACGTTGTCACTGCCACCCTTCCTAAGCAACATTTTAGTTCATACTGCAAAGTTTTAGGAGTAGTGCACACAGACTGACCTGTAGCTACAGTACTCTTACATTACAACAGGCCTGTGTACCACACTATGTTATACCATCTCGCAAAAGGATATTTACAGTTACTGGCATATAGTTGCAACAATGATGCATTGCAGCAACTTTATGTAGATGAAATGGCATCATAGACCTACTGTTTCAGCACCCCCACACACACACCCTCCAGTCTTCTCCTGTTTTTCCTCCATCCTGGGCACCCCATACTATGCACACTACTTTTTTCTTCCTTTTCTCTCATTTTGCCTTACTCTTCAGCTTTTTCAAAAAGCCATGACTCCCTATATGCTCTGAAGTGTGTTTTAAAGAATTTTTTCTTTTTACACAATCTTTTCAACCTATGATGACTTAAAAATTATGATTGAGGAAAGAAATCACGTTGCTGTACAGCTTTAGTTTTCCTTGAATCCAGGTGGCACAATGCCAGAAAGATATATATATATATATATATATATATATATATATATATATATATAAATAAAAGGGTCTAGGGCCATTAGCCTAGTACACACCTATGAACCTATGAATCCTTTCAACACATTTTTCCTGACCAAGACATCACAGTAATAACCATTGAGGAAGTTATAGATGCTTTGGTTTGTATTTTAGAGCATTATCCCAGCCTTTTAATCCAGTAGTGACCTAAAAAAAAAAAAAACATGAGTAAGAAAAGAATTTCAGTCTTTTTTTCCCTTCAAAAAAGACATAAGTTGTACCCAAGACTTAATATTCAAAGATGACAACAGTAAACTAACAAGATAGTTATTATCTGGATACACAAGTCCTGTCTGGGAATTGCCTGCCTCCCTCACCCCCCCCCCCAAAAAAAAAAAAGACTGCTTAAACATCGCTCTGGTGTTAGGCTGGGGTGGAATCATATTTTCAAACTGCCACAGTCATGTATTTCATGTGACTGCAGACATGCATATACATAGCATGCCTCCTCACTCCTCAACCCAAACTGTCAAAGGCAGCTACCTGTATGCATTCCTGAAGGGTGATTGTGAGGGAAAGTGAAACACTGACTGCAGTAATGCATTCTACTGTGTTGTTCCTAGACATTACCCTGCCCCTACACAAGCCACAGTAACCTTCTTTGTACACCTCCGAGGTCTGTGAGAAAAGTAAAAGAAAATAATGACCAGACTGTCCTGAGTCCAAACACACGATATAATGACCTCATGGCCACACCTCTAAGGTGTGACTGTGATGAAAATTAAAGTAGTAATACCCACACAACCCCCGCCCCCCCCACACACACACAACCTACAGCAGCTTCCTGTACACACATACCCAAGCAGGACTGGTGGCCATATCTAGACTGTTCAGGTTAAAAGAGTAATCAGAAAATTAATGCATTTTTTTCTCCTCATTTTTCCCCAACCAGCAACAGCTTTTGTGGGGCCCCTACAAAGTCAAGGGATGATTAAGTGAGCCCCCCTGTATCCATTTATATAATCAGGGGAGTGGGGGCCACCAGATTCTTAGAAGATCTAAGTGTCTAAATGTTAGAAGACATATTTTATGCCTCACTTTTGAAATATAATTACTTGTTAGCTACATTTTTTACTGATACCCAGAAGAATAATGTATGTGTCCTGGCATTACTGGGTGTGTGCACACGGATAAAAATCACTAATACTTTTTACATATATATAGGCTGTAGCAATACTAGTTTTGTATCACTGCTACTGGCATACCAGATCAGTGACTGCTGCTTAGCAGTTAAACAGCAGGTGTAAGTCACTTTTATTTACCTCAATGAGGAGTAATGCAAACCTGTCACTGTCTCTGATTTCACAGACCTTCCCTGATTTTGCTCATAATTTTGCTCTGTCCTTCAGAACAAGTTTGATTTGTTTGTTAATCATTCAGGATTATGGACAGTCAATAAATCCAGACATCAGAGTTTTATACTTACTGAGCAAAAAAAATGCATGTTGATGCAAAATGTGTTATTCCATTAACTTTTTAATTGAAGTAGAGTAATATTTAAAACATGTCCCTCATTTTGAGCCTTTATTCTGGTATTATTGGTATTAACTGTTCACAAAGAAGTTGAGAGTTATAGTATCTGCTCTTCTGCCAGTATTTATAAAACTCCCTGTATGAGAAAACCATCCCTGAAGATCAGAAGCATCAGCTGTTCTTAAACACCAAGGTATGCACCGAGATCAGTCACGCTGGGCTGATGATCTCTCTAGTGCTTACCTTGCCCGTGTTCATTACCAGCTTTATTCTAACAGTCATATCACAGCCTAATCAGGAAATTAATATATTTTTTCCTCCTCATTTTTCCCCAATCAGCCACAGCTTTTGTGGGGCCCCTATGCAGTCAAGAATGACTGGGGGGGGGGGGGGCTTGTAGCCATGGGTATTGCAGGCACCTAAAGCTGTATATGCTGTAAATTTTATTGCAGAGAATATCCAACAGCAGGGCTTAACTAAGCCAGGGGCACTATGTCAGTGGTAAAATATTTAATGGAATTGTGAAAGCTGTTGGTTGATAAAACACTATTAGTATAACCAGCGATATCTTTGAATTTTAAAGGAGATATAAATAAGAGTCATTACCCACCTGGTTTAATAAAAATGCAAGATTCATGTGCTAGTTCCTGTTGTTTTGACAGACATGTTACAAAATATCAAGATAAGATAACTTGCAGTGGTTGGGGGCCCCTCAGGAACAAGGGGCCCCCAGCGACCGCAGGGTTCGCTGGTGCCTAAAGCCGGCTATGGCTGCACTCATCTATGCTCAGAAAACAAAGAGTCTTCTCAGACAGGACAGAGGTTATTCGGGAGGTCTGGTGAAAATTCCAGATAGCCAAAGCAACCTGTGGTAACTTTCAGTCTATTTGTTGCTCTGTTTGAACCTGCAAGACGCAGTTGTCCAAGTCAGGGTAGATATGGACCCTCTTTCATGCTTAAGACAGCCACCACCAAGGAACACTTCAAAAACATCCTAGGCTATTATACACAAAAATGTTTATAGGTTGCTTCAGTTTTACTTTAAACTACTAGTTTCCCCTCTGCTGAATGCACTGTAATTATACAGCTCTTCCTTTAGGCACAGTGCATCCTGCATTGGCTGAAGTTCTGTCTAAGATTCCAAAATGCTGCGCAGACATATGAACTCTGTGTGCACACCTGCATGTTTTGTCGTACTATTATGGCAATGCTGTGCAAAATGTTACTTAGAAATGCACCAGCCTGGAAAGAAGTCCATGAACCAGCATACCCCTCCAGTTAAGTAATAAAAAAAATGCATTAAATATGAAGTAGAATTTCATTTTTACCTTCCATCTTTAGGTTGACCTACAATACTCCCATAATTGGAGACAGAGTGGTCCTGGGAAAACATACATAAACACCATATGGGTGCAGCTTGTGACGGGAATTGCTTCCCCATACTAACATTACTTGGGGGACTCTTACAAGGGAGCACACACCAAACTGGAAATTAACGGAATAAGAATATGTGAAACAGTACACCTTATATAAATAAAAACTCATAACAGCAATCACACTACTTGTGTTTCATATGCCAAGAAACAATCTAACAACTCATATCACAGTCAAAAATGTGGTTATGGCTGTGCTTTGCAGACACTCCTGTAACCTTATTTAACCTAGGCAAGCTCATCTACCATAAATATTTTACTGAAAACAAAAAAGTAACAGCTCAGCATGTATGTTTTTTATTTGAATTTTAACTTGCAAATTGTCTTTGCCTGACTGACCTAGGTTGTGACTGAAAACTGCCCATGGACCACTTCACTTACCCATTAACAGAAGGTAAATAAAAACACTCAACATGTAGCTGTGCTTTATGCACTGCTAACAAAATGGCAGAGGTAGCACTTGCTAAGGTCTGCAGCTGAAATGGGCCTACAATATGTATTCACTGCAAAAGGCTAAACAATGATGATAACATAGCGTTTTCCTTGGTTACTTGGCCCCTTTTGCATCACCACCACCATTACCAAACACACACTATCCTTAGTGGCATAACTAGGATCAAGGGACCAGGAAAGGTGCAGTCATTCTTCCATTCACTGGTTACCCTTGAACATACTACAGCCATACATAAAAGGCAACTGCAGTACTGCATCACTGTGACTCTCCTCTTCCCAACTACTGTAAGTCAGCAACAAACACATATGCAGGCACACACCACAAATAGTATTTTAGCCAGTGAAATGTTAGTAAACTATTTGGTGTATGCAACAGATAAAATTTTGTCACAACCACTACTGCTATAGCAGCACATGGACAACTAATCCCTCTCTCGGCTAAGTGAACCTCTGTCAAACTAATAACTACCAGTATTACAAAGGAAAGATACTACAAGCAGAATTTTCAAAGATCAAAAAATCCAGGCTTTCTAAAAACTGGAGTATCATTGTGACGATATGCAAAGCCAACGTCTTCATATTCTGGCACATGAAGATTGTGCCAGAAGTCTCAGCACTCCACATATCTTCAGGAAATACATATTTTTATTTCTTATATATCCAACTGCATTCAAAGTAAGATCAGTATAAAGACTTGTATTCAACAGTTTCATAAGTCTTCCATTATCAGTAATTCACTTCAATTTTACCTAGTAGTTTCTTCCAGGATTTAATTAGGGACTTTGCTAGAGATGTAACCTCTTCATCAGTACTTTGTTTCCGTATGGCATTTACGGACATTCCAATTCGAGTAGACTGCAATTTAAAATATATGTATGTTACACACAGTGATGAAAAAGTGTAAACAAAATAAATTATTTTACTTGCTCACAAACATCTGGAGAAACATATCAAGGGATGGAGTCACAAACTGACAGCTTGGGGGAACACATTTCTTTAAGGAAATGCTGATATCCATAATAAAATAGCAGTACGTTTCCAGCGTCATTCTCCTTTAATCACAGACTACAAACTCAGTCCCCATGCAGCAGTAAAATATTTAAGGAGCTCCTGTCTCCATCTCCTTCCAAGGATGACACCACCACTAACAATAAATATACTTTATCCACAAATTTTAACAAGAAAACATTTACCGGCATGGGAAAAGAAAAATGATCTAGTTGCTGCCACAGAAATGACTGCTGAACTACTCTACGCTACATGGGCAAGCTGGGGTAGTGTTGGTAACTGAAGCCAGTATACAGGACTAATGGCTCATACACAGCAGATCAGCTGAAAGACAAATATTTACAAACTAGAAAAGAAGTCGGCTGACACATAGACAAAGTAACGTTCGTCTCTTAATTCCTTTGTGCAGCTACACAGTTTAACAGGACATATCCCCTATTACATAGTGGCAAAAATTCTCAATTGTTAAAGTTTACCTTTCGTTATGGCTGAAAATGATTTAGGATCCCAACTCTTACTCAAAAACTGTATTTTCACATCTTCTGTCCTATTCAGACAGTCTGCACTGAAACTATCGTACTACACAGGTCAAATTCAAATATATCCACTGAAATTAAAGACAAAACACATTACACTTTCCAAGCGCTCAGTCAACAGATTTCTGTACATCTACCTGCGTCACATGGCAGGATACTACAAAAGCCACTTACAAAACAGATAGCTACCACCAATAGCACTACTGTTACTTAAATATGGATGATTTAAGTTCACTGTTGAGTACATTTCACTCAAAAGAAAATGGTGAAAACGGAATATCATACAAAAAAATTCTGAAAAAAAAAGTCACTCATTAAAAAAACACTGAAAGATCAGTAATATAGGGTTTAAAACATCATGACAATGCAAGCACTTCCCACAAATGTCTGATGTTAATTCTTCCTTACGCTATTCAGCAGTCTCTCTTAGGTGCGTCTTTTCTTGGTTTTGGAAAGCAAAACAGTAGTGTGGATGGTTCTCAAAAAGAAAAGCTGCAGTTTAATGGCCAGTGTAGAACAAAATGGCTAATTAGGCTACTAGTGCAGAAATGAATGGGACGTAGGTCTCCGAGATGTATCACGTGGAATGAATGGACCAACTGGGTGCAGGGAGAGGAACCAATGGGACAGTCCTGAAGAGAATGAAAATGACTCCTCTCGAGCTTCACTTTGCTCTCAAATCTTAAGATTAATTTCTAGACACGTACATCTCTGATCAAAACCAGTTGTGTGTGAGATCTAATTACAATCCAATATTTTATAAAAAGTACTAAACAATATTTATACCATACTAGGCCTCTACAGATTTCGGTTTTACTGATTCTCTCAGCCATGTCTCCTGTCAGTTAACCGAACTAGTTCTTCCCCACTATGGCACATTTACACACTGCAGACATTTTATGCAATCCTCTCGTCATTTTCTGAAGTGAAACATATTAATCGTATCTAAAAGCTTGCTAAATGGTTCCATTGTCTCAATTAATCCCCCCATACACCCAGTTTCATCTGCTGCACTCATCTGCATCTTTTCTATTCAACACATTTCTTGCCCCTCAACTCTCCAATACAGGTTTGGATTCTTAGAACTGCGAGTAAAAATTTGTTATTCCTGTGTTTATTACAAAAAATAGATACATTGCAAAAACACTATCATAACATTTGAAATGTATTAGTTCCAACCTGAGCAGCTAAGTGCATACACGTGTGTAGAGCTGTATTAATGTGGAGTATGCACCACTGCCAGAACCATCACTGCCATTTCTTTTACTAGTTTACCAAAGTCTATTCTCAGTTAGTAAAATCAGCAGCAAAACTTCTCTTACTATGCAACAAATGTATTTAAAAAGCAATATAAATAAAAACAATCCATAAATACTTAGTCAAAAATGAATTTGCATGATATAACAACTGTAGAAAAAAACTTTGTAGAAGATATATACACATACCTGTAGTAACTCCAGAGTCATGGGGATATTTTTAAGTTCTTTCAACATGTCCAGAGCACCAACCTACGACAGCAACAAGTGAAAATTAATGTCTACATTTCTTAATATGCACTCGTGTATCTGAAACTACTCTGCTTGATCAAGTTGTCAAAACAGAAGACACAGTCTGAAAATACATCATCATGAAGCCAAAACAACAAATTAAAACTCAAGGATACTAGACACTAGCACATATACACATCTGCTGTTTCAGTATTTAAATGCCACAATACAGATACAAAGTTGACAAAGTAATCCTGCTGCAGAGCACAGACGTTACACTCTCCCAAAATCCCAACTCTCTGTAACTGGATTTTTTTTTTTTTGTTATACTTCACAGGAATTGCCACATACTTTCAAACATCTGGATAAGTCTTTCTCAGCCCTTACTTCTCGACAAGCTATTAATCACTTATCTAAGTTTACTGCAGGGTGGTGGCACTTGAAAGCAAACTTTTCATTCATAAACAATCTTGCAAAATGTGTTTTAGTCAGAACACCCAACACAAACTTAGTCTTTACAGTTTGAGATGATGTTCATTTTAGTCCTGTTTTCTGTGACGAGTACATACAACAAAGTAAATACTTTAACTGGAAACACCATCTGAATAGTTAACATACCAGGGAGCAGTCTGGCTGTCTCAATCTTTATCTACAGTTCTAACTTCCTTGAATCACTAACCAGTTAAATATATGTCATAAATTTACTCTAATCCAAACTTGAAGAGAGAGACAAGTCACTCAGATGATTCTCTGTACAGTGCACCACGCCCTGCAAGTCCCATTTTATCCCCTCGTGCTTTCTTCCCCTAATGCATGCCAACGATCAAGCCAACCATCAAGCCTTTCCCTACAGGACTTCAGCACTTAACATTCCCCTGTACTGGGTATACCCAAGTACGAAGATGAAAGCCATCCAGCAGACCAGTCACCCAGGAAATCCATTGGTGGTATCTGTGTCATGGCCCAGCCAGCCACTTTCATGTCCCAAAATGAACACACTCACTCCAACCTGGCTTAAACAAGAGGAGAGAGAGATCCATCTTATCTAAGCATGACAACAACTACAGAACTCTTAACTTAAACTAGGAAAGTATCCCAGCCTGGACCAAGACAAAGAATGTTACCAAGCCCAGAAGACAGGCAATCTCAGGAGATCCACATCATCCCTGGACATAAGCTGCAGAGGTTTTTCCCCTAACCCATCCTTGGTGGTTGACCAACAGATTCCACATCACCATGGGACCTCCAATGCTCTACATCTGACATTTGCATGCTCCTGCACATGCACCCTTTGAAAACTACCATAATCTGCTTAGGACGACATCCTTGTCAACAGCCTTTGCTCAAACTTCTTCCAGCATCAGAAAACTTGACGACCAAGAATCACTGCACCCTCCTCAAAGGCAAGTTAACACTTACCATACCCCTTCTAGCTCTCCTCCTAGTACCCAAGCTACTAAATAATTCAGGCTGTAGGGACAGGTTTCTCTCACTACACCAGAGCCAGGCAAGTGCCACTTTGCTTTAACAAACCTAGAATGACAGAAGGTTGAATTAAAGTTTCCAAAGCAGCTTAGGAATAGTCAGTGGAATCTTATCAGCAACCTTGAAGTTTTGCTAGCTCTAAGTACATAATCAATAATATGAGAAAATAAATACACTAATTACAATAATTCAAGTATCATCATTTTACACATTAACAAGTAACCATAAGCATTTGTCACTCAATTAACTGGATGAACATACTTGGAAAACTATCCTTTTCAACCATAACTCGGGCCAAAGGAAATTAGAAAAACATCTGACCTTCACAATTGAATTTTTTTAATATAATCTAAATGACTGAAGTTTGAAAGAAAAGGCAGCATAAGTTACTCAAAAGGGAAGAATAACGTGACAAAGATGCAAGCTGAAGAGAAAGTACAGTTGTGTACCTACCATAAATGTAGATGTTAGAGTGTATTCACTGTTGCAGTCATTACACCTGGGTTATCCTGCTGGCAGGCTACCCGCAGTCGGCCTGAATTCCAAAGTCCTTGCCCGGCGTCTGTTGCTGTCGCCTCTTCCCTGACGTCAGTGCACCAGGGGTATACAAGATGCAGCAGACGCCATTTTCTTCAGTTTTTCTTGCCCCAGATGTCAGGTGCCCCCAAGAGGGTAGGCAATACATAATGCTTATAAAAAACACACAGCAAAATAAAAAAATACCTTCATCTACAAGCAAATTACACCACATAGGTTGTATAGGAGAGAGAGGTATAGATAAGTCCCAGCAAAGAAAGGGGGATGGAAGGTGGGTAATCTGGACTGCAACAGTGAATACACTCTTAACATCTACATTTATGATAGGTACACTATGTTCATAGTGTTTCACTGTTGCAATCATTACACTTGGGTTGAATCCCAAAGCTGAAGTAGGGCGGCTGGGTCTAAATAGGATTAGGAGTGGCTATGAGGCCCTGCAGAACTGCAGTGGTAAAGCCTGCTCTGGATTTAGAATAATGAGGCAAGTGATAATGCTTGGTAAAAAAAAAAAAAAAAAAGTGCGCACTGAACTCCAAGTTGCAGCCTCCAAAATTTCCTTGGTTGGTACTCCCTCCGACAAAGGCTGCTGAAGTGGCGGTTGCCCTGGTAGAATGTGGCCTAATATTCTTAGGCACTGACTTGCCATGCTGTACATAGCAGAAACGAATGCAGGGTCCTATTCATTTTGAAATAGTCTGCTTTGAGATAGCCTTTCCTTGTGATCCTGCAGCATATGCTACAAACAGTTGCTCAGTTTTTCTGAAAGCTTTTGTCCAAGTAGAAGCGTAGCTGCCTGTGCATGTCCAAAGAGTGCAGAAGTCTCTCCCCTTTATTCTGGGGATTTGGATAAAATGTTGGCAAATGAATGGTTTGGTTAAGAGCCACACTGGATACGACCTTTGGCATAAATGTTGGGTTTGTCCTTAGAGAAACCCTGTCCGGATGAAAAATAAAAAGGTTCCACTGCCATTAATGCCTGTAATGCAGACTCTTCTTGCTGAAGTTATTGCTAGGAGCAGAGAAGTTTTCCATAAGAATTTTATATTAGCTGTATTGGCTGGCTCAAAAGGAGGCAGTGTGAGCTTTTCCAAGAAAGTTGAGGTCCCATGTAGGCATCAGTGCTCTCCTTGGGGGTCTTATGTTTTTTGCCCCTCTGAGGTACTGTCTTAACAGTGGATGCGAGAAAATAGGAGGTTCCGTATTGTAATGAGCTGAAATGGCAGAAGCATGGATCTTAATTGATGAGAAGGATAGGCCTTTGTCCAGCATCTCAGTTAGGTATTGTAAAATCTGAGGAATATTTGGAACAAGTGGTTCAAGTCATTGCGCTTTGTTCCAAGCACAGAATCTCTTCCATTTTTCTGCATAAGACTTCCTGGTACTGGGCCTCCTGGCTTCCAAAATGACATCCATAACAGCTTTAGAGAGAGGTGTGTTCCGAGTGGCTATATTATTTGCCACGCAGCCAGATTTAAGGTTCTGAGTTGGCTGTGCAGGATCTGATTGTTTTGTTGAGTCAGAAGATGAGGAATTTGAGGTAAAGTCCAGGCTGGGCCTTGAGCCAAGCTCTTTAGGATTGGGTACCAGTGCTGGGGTGGCCAGTCTGGGGCAATCAGAATAATTTTTGGCTTCTCTTGTCTGACTTTTAGGAGTACTTTGGGAAGGAGAGGTAGTAGTGGAAAGGCATAAACTGTTAGGGTTTTCCAGCTGAATGACAGAGCATCCATTTTCCATGCTTGTGAGTGATAAGTCCTTGTGCAGAATCTCTGTAGTTGGCAGTTGAGGGGAGGCAAAAAGATCTACGTCTGGGCATCCCCATTTCCTTGTTATCATGCTGAAGACCTGTGGATCTAGTTTCCACTCGTGAGGGTCCATGAGGTTTCTGCTTAGTTAGTCTGCCAGAGTATTTTTCTTTCCTGGCAGGAATTGTGCCTGCAGACGTACTTGATAGGTCAGTGCTGTGTTCCACAAGGTCATGGCTTGCCTGCAGAGGGGCTAGGAATGTGTGCCGCCATGTACCACATAACTGTAGTATTGTCCGTCTTTAGCAATAGCTGTCCTGGATGTAGTAGATCCTTGAAGGCTGTCAGGGCATTCTGTACAGCTAGCATCTCTTTTTGATAGATATGAAGATGCATTTGGTCCGCGGGCCACGTGCCCTGAATACATTTTCCCTGCCATGTGTGCCCCCCAGGCATAATCCGATGCATCTGTTGTCAGTGTCTGCCTGGCTGCGGGTAAAGTGAAAGGTTGTCCCCTTGTTGTGGTGACAGGCCAGTGCCCACCATCGAAACTCCTGTTGCAGGCAGGGAATAAAAGAGTTATTATTGTTTCCCGGCTGTGGCAATGTTGAGTCCAAACACTTTTTAGATACAATTGTAGCTTCCTCATATGCAGTCTTGCATATGGAATTAGCAGGATGCCATGAAGCCCAAAGCCTGCAGAATTTTTCTTGCAGTTAACTGGGTCTTTGTTGCCATCATTTTAAAGTAATGAGTCAGTTGCCTTGGCTTGTCTGGTGTGAGATGAGCCATCTGGGCAGTTGTATTTAACCTTGCACCCAGGATTATTATCTCGAGAGGGCACTAGTTTTGATTTTTTTCGTTTACTGAGTACCCTAGGCAAATCAGTAATCTTTTTACAAACGCCAGATGCTTTAGAAGAATGTCCTTGCTCTCTGCTTGAATAAGGCAGTCGTCCAAGTAGGGATATATTTGAATTTCTTTTCGTCTGCAATAAGCAATTACTGGTGCCAGGCATTTTGTGAAGAGCCTGGGCGCAGTTGATAAGCCAAAGGGCAGTGCAGAGAATTGGCAATGCATTGAACCAGCTATAAATCTGAGGTATCTTCTGCAAGTTTGTCATGGGACATGCAGGTATGCCTCTGGAGGTCCAAAGTAACTAGCCAAGCCTTCTTGCCCAGTATGGGTAGAAGTTGCTGCAGTGTCAACATTTTGAATTTCAGAACACCCAGGAAAGTATTTAGAGTAGACAGGTCCAGTACTGGTCTCCAAGCGTTGTCCTTTCTGGGTACCAAGAAAAGTCTTGAGTAAAATCCTTGCCCCTGCTCTTCCTGTGGTACTTTTTGAATAGTCCTCATGTCCATGAGAGCAGAAATTTGTTTTTGTGCCTTTGCCCATTGATTGTGTGGCAGGTACAGCATACCTTTTGGTCTTGGTAGGGTGTGAAAGTGGAACCTGTAACCCTGAGAAATATTCAGTACCCATTTGTCCTGGGTGATCGTGTGCCAACTTTATGAGAAAAGTGCTAGTTTTCCCCTTAAGGGTGCTGCCAAAAGGCAAGTGCTTGGCATAGGTAGAGGAAAGTCATTGGGACTGTTTCCTATAAGGTTTGATTTGTCTTCTCCGCCTCTGGGTGCTGATGCACCCCACTGTTTAGGTCTGTATGAGCCTTGGGGCAGAGATCTTGGGCATTTGTATCGGCCTGTTTGTGGCCTGTCTGACACTGGAAAGGACCAATTTTTTGAAGGCCAGTTCCTGCTAAATCTGGGTGGCTGAACCTGTAAGAAATCCTTTACTGTCTGCATTGATTTTGCTTTATCCTCCATTTTATTTAACACCTTTTCTGCCTCAACACCAAACAAAGTATCATGCTGTAATGGAGCATCCAATAATTTTGCTTTAACATGATCAGGTAAACTTTGTTCTTTTAACCAAGCATGCCTTCGAATGACAGAACCTGTAACTGCGGCTCTGCAAGAAGCCTCTAATGAATCAAAACCACATTGCAAAGTATTTCTTTCCCACTTGTTCAGCTGCATGCAATAAATCCTGCATTTCCTTATTTTCAGGACATTCCGAGCTTGTAAGCATTTGCTGTTTTAGCAAAGACATTAGGTATTGTTGATATTTGAGCATGTGAAACTGGCAGTTTAAAGCCCTTACAGCTGAAGTAGCAGAGGTGTAAACTTTCTTCCCCCATCTGTACAGTGCTCTAGAATCCTTAATCAGGGGGAAGAGGGTTTTTTGCAGTAGACTCTGACCCCTTTGGGACCCTGAGAAATTGTTTCTGGGTCAGCAGCAAGGTTTCTGTAAAGAAATTTAGAAGAATCTGGGACCCTGTAGTACCTATCTTGCTTGACTGGTGCAGGGGGTAAAGAATCAGGAGACAAACTGGATTCAGAAAAAACAAACAATCAACAATATCTAGTACAGGGGGGATAGCAAGGGGCCTGTGCTGAGGCAGTAAAAGAAAGTCTCTGAGCCTTTTCTTGGATTCTGAAGAATCCTGGCTCTCCCAATGGAAATGCTCCCTCATGGTGTGCAAGGTTTCCCCAAAAGAGTAATCTTCAGGAGGAGAGGCTGAAGGGATTGATTCCTTCAGCGTCAGAGTCCTCATAGGGAGGAAGAGAATATCCCAGTTCTGAAGAGGAATCAGAGGAAATAGAAACCTGGTCAGAGGAGTCATAGTCAGTGTCTTGCCTAGGCCTTTTATCAGGAGGGGGATGGGAACCCCTGAGCAAAGTAATTGGGTCCTCTGCCATTTTAAGCATCTGTTTCTTTGGCATGGATGACTGTCCAGGAGAATGCTGTACTTGTTTCTTTGTCTTTAATGGCGTTTTAGACTTTGCCTTGGCTGCTGAAGTGGTCTTGATAGTAAGCTGTGTAGGTCTGAAAACACCCTCAGAATCCGATGTCTGCTCAGCAGCTCCGGACCCATCTGAGGGAATAGTTTCCGTAGGCCCAATACCTTGAGTTTCCAGAGGCCTAGTTGTCTCCACATGGTAGATGGAGATGGCCTGTGGCTCTGAGGTAGCGGGCGTCAGGGGCTGCGAAAGCGCCTCACTGAGAACCAGCGACTGGCCTAGAAGAGGCTTCGGTTTGGACCTCTGATGCCTGTCCTTTTCTTTGTCCTTGCGCTTTTTATGAACTCCGGTCGTCGGTTGTTCCGACGGCATTATATAGTTAAACCTTCGGCCAAAGTAATGTAAAGCAAAATCAAACTGACGCTTAATAGTGCGTTGGTTGAATCTAGCACAAAACCGACAACTAGCAGCATCGTGGTCAGGGCCTAGGCAAGGAATACAGTAAGAGTGAAAATCCTTATGAGGTATTTGCTTCCCACAAGAAATACAATTGTTAACTTTTACTGACATCGGTCTGGAGCAAGAAAAAAAAGTTTCCCCAATGGGGTACTTGGCTTTATTGAAGACTTCGGATCTGAAAATTCAATTTTGAAAATCTCAGGAGTCGACCGACCGGCACTTGCCAACTGCTTTTGCTTCGGGCACCGTGCAGCAAGAAAGACTGAAGAAAATGGCGTCGGCTGCATCTTGTATACCCCTGGTGCACTGACGTCAGGGAAGAGGCGACAGCAACAGACACCGGACCAGGACTTTGGAATTCAGGCAGACTGCGGGTAGCCTGCCTGCAGGATAACCAAAGTGTAATGACTGCAACAGTGAAACACGAACATCGGAGTAACAGTTACTGTAAAGATGGTGGGTTGAAACATCTGCAATTACTGAATTTCAATACAATGTTTAGAAAGGATTTTCTTGGAGTTGGAAAAGGAAAATGTCTGCTACCTGACAGAATACTTGCAGGGTCTACTCTTTGAAGATCCTCTCAGTGCTGGAAAATTAATGTCTCTGTCAAAATAAAGTAGCTGTTCCTGGGTCATTTAATAAAAATATAAAATTTTTGTTTAATAGAAACAATTATTTCATTGAGTTGTTCTAAAAAGTAAAACAATAAGGAAGAGTAACAACTCTGCTAAAGAAAGACGAGCCGATTTTAGAAAAGCATTTCCGGTTGGTTTTGTGGATTCTGTTACTGAGGTAGCAAAAAAGTACTAGGAAATCACCAAAACCAACCTTGAATGCTTTTCTGAAATCAGCCTGTTTCTTTTGCAAAGTTGCCACAATCCTTCCATATTTTTTTACTTTTTACAGCGACTCAATAAAAAAGCATTCTTTATTAAAATAAAAATTTTACTTTTTTAAATATACACCAGTGATTCCTTATCTATACAGAATTACTGTTGTATTTTACTCAAACTATTCAGCAATGAGCTGCCCATGGTGCTGAAGTACAATATATTGCATAATGGTTCGTTCCCACCAGACGTAGGTGATAGAGTGGTTGAGGAACAAGACAGAACCACAAAGCCAACTTCAATAAAAAGCATTCTAATAATTATTATTTTTATTATAATTACTGTTGGTGGATGTTGCTGTCAACTGCTAAATAATGGAGAACAGAAATTTACAACGAAATATACTGTTGGAATGAAAAGGCTATGAATATATATGTGTTATAGTTGCACAGATATAACAACTGTGTTCTAGTAATGCCACTATTATGCAAGCTACCCTCAGAGACAAGAGGAAATGGATATTCAAATTGCAGGACAAGCAGCTTTGTATTTCTGAAGATTAACCAGCTTTGGCTAAGTAATCTGAAAACGGCAAAGTCAACATGGGGTGGAAATTTTAATTGAGAAAAAGTAACACACCCAAGTATTTATAAGACTCAGAAAAAAAGGATGTCAAAGTCTGTCAGTGATACTGAGGATTACGAGGTCCCACAGTTTTGTTTTTGAGTAGTCTGTGATGCATGACCAAAGACATCAAGGCCTACACAATAAGGAAGACATTTCCAGAAGGTTAATGTGTAAATGAGACCTTTAAAAACACCATTTACCCTGAAGCCATCTGCCCACTGAAGTGCCTCCACAGAGTAGACTCATTAGTAGTTGTGGACTTCTAAAAATTATGACTACTCCTGGAATGAAGGTTGAAAGAACCCAACCAGCAGACAAGGTGGAATAGGATTTGGATAACAACACAATTAGCAAGGGTGCAACTAATAAAACTGAAAATCCCACAGCTATTTGTTTAGGTCATCTAAAGTGCAACTGCTTTCAGAAATTGTTCTGCCACAAAGAGGATCATCTACGGGAAGGCATACTGAAAGTCTACAAGATGAACCTTATAAAAGGAATAAGAGGCCAGAAAAATTTAACTCACACTAATACTTTCACCACTGGTGAAAAAAAATGCAAAATCTAGCGTGAAGCATAATGAAAATGGTTGCTGCAGTTGGAGAGCTCTTGGGCACATTTCTGTTGTAGGATGCAAGAATAGTAGAACACTAACTGCTTGGCACAGAAACTTCTCCTGGGTAAAAATGTCAGATGAGGCTTGACATCTACAGAATCACTTATGAAACAATGGATACAGATCAGACTATCTGGCCCTCTTCAGCAGTGATTATGAGTCTTGCAGTCTGAAAAGACATTCACCTCTGTTTAAATTAAATTATCCTGGAATAGGAGAGCCAGGAGCTGATGTTCATCGTGCATACAGCTGCAGTCATAACAGATGGGTTCTCCTGCCGTCAGGCGGGTCCTCGGTCGGCCGAATTCCAAAGTCTAGGTCCGGCGTCGGTTGTCGTCGCTTTCTTTCCTGACGTCAGTGTGACAGGGGTATACAAGACACAACCGACGCCATTTTCTTCAGTCTTTTTTGCCGCGCGGTGCCCGAAGCAGAAGCAGTTCGCAAGTGCCGGTCGGCCAGCTCCTGAAATTACAAAAAATTGGCATATTGTCACAAAAGACAAATGGATCCTGGACATTATAAACAGAGGCTACAGATTTCATTTTCACACCCTTCCAAAAATGAGAGGCATGCCGAACCTGCCACACAATCAAAGGGCAGAGGCTCAAATACAAATTTCAAAGCTCATGGACATGAAAGCTATTCAAGAGGTACCTACTCATGAACAAGGTCAAGGTTTTTATTCCAGACTATTCCTGGTACCAAGGAAGGGAACCGATTGGAGACCCATTTTGGACTTATCCATCCTAAACACATTTCTACTCGTACCAAAATTCAAGATGCTCACCTTACAGCAGCTTCTTCCCATGCTAGGCAAGGAGTCTTGGCTGGTAACATTGGACCTCAAGGAGGCATACCTGCATGTCCCAATCAGACAAAGCTGCAGAAGATACCTCAGATTTCTTGCAGGTTCAATTCACTATCAATTCTCTGCATTGCCCTTTGGCTTATCTACTGCGCCCAGAGTATTCACGAAATGCCTGGCATCAGTAATTGCCTACTGCAGACTTCAAGAGATACAAATTTACCCTTATTTGGACGATTGCCTGATCCAAGCGGACAGCAAACACATATTTCTGGAACATCTGGCTTATGTAACACGGTTATTGAATTCTCTGGGATACACAGTCAACAAAGAGAAATCCAGGCTAACACCATCTCAGAAAATAATTTTCCTGGGTGCCAACTTGGACACAAACACCCAGATGGCCTATCTTACGCCAGAAAAACAGGGGCAACTAACTCAGTACTTCAAGATGCTAGCAAATTGTACCAGGCTAACTGTAAGGAAAATCCTGCAGGCTCTGGGCTTCATGGCATCTTGCATTCTACTAATCTCATGTGCAAAGTTGCATATGAGGAAAAGTACAGTTTTGTACCTACCATAAATGTAGATGTTCGAGGATCCACATTGCTGCAGTCCTAACTATTGGGTAGTCCGCTGTCCAGTCGGCCCGAATACCAAAGTATATGGCTGACGTCGGTCAGGGCGCATTAGACTGACGTCAGTACGTCAGGGTACTAATGCGCATGACCGACGCCATATCCTCAGTCTTTTCTTGCCCCAGATGTCAGAAGACCCTGAAAAGATAAGGCCAAAACCAAAAACTCCCAACATACCTGCACCAAAATATATATATATATACAAAATATACAAAATTAGCAGAATATAACCTCACCTACACAACCACCCCTAAACACAGAGGGAAGGAGGGAGGTAAATTGGACTGCAGCAATGTGGATCCTCGAACATCTACATTTATGGTAGGTACAAAACTGTACTATGTTCTTCATTCCACATTGCTGCAGTCCTAACTATTGGGTAGAATCCCAAAGCAGAGGTAAGGGAGGCTGGCAAATCATAAGAAAGCAGGAACTGACAACATGCCCTGCAAAATAGCTGTGGCAAAACCAGCCCTAGACTTAGAGTAGAGAGGAAGGTGATAATGCTTAGAGAAAGTATGCACTGAACTCCAAGTAGCTGCCTCCAAAATATCCTTAGTTGCCCCCCCTCAGAAATGCTGTTGAAGTGGCAGTAGCCCTAGTGGAATGAGGCCTGATCCCAGCTGGAATCTCCTTGCCATGATGGGAATAACAAAATGTAATGCAACACCCAATCCATCTAGAAATAGTTTGTTTTGACACAGGCTTGCCCAGAGAACTCAAAGCAAAAGAAACAAACAACTGCTGAGACTGCCTAAAATCCTTAGTCCTGCTCAAATAATAACGAATTGCCTGTGTACATCTAAAGTATGCAAAATCTTTTCCCTTTATTTTGGGATCTGCATAAACGAGGGCAAATGAATAGTTTGGTTTAAAGCCACACTAGAAACCACTTTAGGCATAAAGGAAGGATTAGTACGTAATGATACCCTATCCTTATGAAAAATCAAAAAAGGCTCAACCGCCATAAGGGCCTGTAACTCAGAAACCCTTCTTGCAGAAGTAATGGCCAACAAAAAGCAGTCTTCCATGACAAGTATTTCAGTTCAGCAGTAGCTGCAGGCTCAAAGGTTGTAGAGTAAGTTTCTCCAACACAAAATTGAGATCCCAAGCAGGAGTAGGAGCTCATTGGGGTCTTATATTCTTTGCCCTCTAAGAAATTGCTTGAACAAAGGATGTGAAAACAATGGTGGGTCACAATCATAGTGAGCTGAAATTGCTGCAGCATGAATCTTAATGGAAGAGAAAGACAAACCTTTGTCCAATAACTCAGTAAGATATTGAAGAGCCACACTCAAATTAGGCTCTGAAATCTCCAAATTCTTTGCTGCAGTCCAAAATAAAAATCTCTTCCATTTTTCTGCGTACACTTTCCTTGTACTAGGTCTTCTGGCTTCCATAATCACATTTAAAACTTGTTGAGGAAGTTGAGACCTGCTGTCTTTCAAAACATTACATGCCAGGCTGTTAGATGAAGAGAGTGAAGCTTGACATTGAGCAGATGACCGTCCTTCTGAGATAACAGATGTGGAATCAAAGGTAAAGGCCATGGAGGCTTCCTTACCAGACTCCGTAGTAGTGGGTACCAGTGTTGCCGAGGCCAATCTGGAGCTATTAAAATCATCCTTGGCTTGTCTTGTCTGACCTTTAAGAGCACCTTTGGAAGAAGAGGCAGAGGTGGAAAGGCATACACATGAAGATTTTTCCAACTGAAAGAAAGAGCATCCACTTTCCAAGCTGTGTGATGAAACCCCTTTGTGCAAAACTTTGGCAGCTGGTGGTTTAGTGGAGAAGCTTAACAGATCTATGTCTGGAGTTCCCCATGACACTGTCAATTTCTGAAATACATGAAGATCCAGTTTCCACTCGTGGGGATCCATGATTTGTCTGCTTAACACATCTGCTAAGGAGTTCTGTGCTCCCGCAGAAACCTTGCCTGAAGAGTTAGTTGCAAGCTGAGCGCAGTCTCCCATAAAATCATTGCTTGCCTGCATAGAGGATAAGAATGTGTTCCCCCTTGTTTGTTGATGTACCACATGACAGTTGTGTTGTCTGTTAGAATCAACACCTGCCCTGGAAGAAGGAACTCCTTGAAAGCCATTAATGCAAACTGGACTGCTAACATCTCCTTCATGTTGATATGTAGATGCTGTAGTCTGGCAGGCCACTTGTCTTGTATCCACTTTCCATTTAGATGAGCTCCCAAGCAATGTCCGAGGCATCTGTCGTTAATATCTGACTCGCCTCTGGCCGGGTCACAGAGAGTCCCTTGTTTAGGTGACATTCCTGAGCCCACCACAAAATTCTTTCTGAAGGCAAGGTATTATTTGAATGACAGTGTCCAAATCCTGGCAGTGCTGTGTCCATACATTTTTGAGATACCATTGCAGCTTCCTCATATGCAGTTTGGCATTGGGAAGCACCAGAATACAAGATGCCATGAACCCTAATGCTTGAAGGACTGTCCTTGCAGTCAGCACGGACTGATGAGATAGTTGATGGAAGTAAAGGGATAGACTCTTTTGTTTGTCTGGGGTTAAAAAGGCCATCTGGGCTGCTGTATTCAGTCTCACACCCAGAAAGCACATGTCTTGAGAGGGTACTAGACTGGACTTTATTTCGCTCACAGAATACCCTAGGCATCTTAGCACTGCTATAACATATTCCAGATGCTGTAGAAGGTCTTCCTTTTCTTGAGCCAGAATCAGGCAGTCGTCCAAGTAAGGATAGATTTGAATTCCTTTTAGCCTGAAGTAAGCTATCACTGGAGCCAGAACCTTTGTGAATACTCTGGGCAGTAGATAAGCCAAAGGGCAATGCAGAGAACTGATAATGAGAATTTCCAGCTCGAAACGCAGATACTTCCTGCAACTTAGTCTTATAGGCACATGAAGGTAAGCTTCCTTGAGATCTAAAGTTACCATCCAGTGATCCTTGCCCAGCAGAGGTAAAAGCTGTTGTAACGTCAACATCTTGAACTTGGGAATGTCCAGATAAGTGTTGAGGATAGATAAATCCAAAATCGGTCTCCACGTGTTCCCCTTCTTTGGTACTAGGAACAGGCGAGAATAAAATCCTAGGGCCCTTTCTGATACGGGGACTGGCTGAATGGCCCCTATTTGGAGTAACAGAGAAATTTGCTTGTGAGCCTCTTTCCTTTGTGGAGGAGGAACGCCTGGCATGCCTTTGAAAGGGGCAATGTATGGAAATAAAACCTGTAACCGTGGTGAATGATATCCAACACCCATCTGTCTTGAGTAATTAAATCCCAATTTTCTTTGAAAAGAGACAGTCTTCCTCCCAAAGGAGCTGCCAGGCGAGAATCTACTGGCAGCTGAAAAGGCAGGTCATTGGGTCTGTTTACGAAAGGACTGACCCCTGCCCTCACCAGAAGTCTGAGCAGGTGAACTCCCTGTTCTAGGCCTAAAAGAACCTTGAGCTCTGCCCTACCACGTCTAGACCTACCCCTAGACTGGGAATCATAAGCAGGATATGTCCATCCCTTAGTAGGCCAATTTCTACTAAACTTCGGTGGCTGCACCTGAAAAATCTTTAACAGTTTGCATAGACTTAGCTTTGTCCTCCATTTTCTTTAAAACTGCTTCCACAGGCGAACCAAACAACACATCAGACTGTAAAGGAGCATCCAATATCCTTGTCTTAACATGCTCAGCTAAATTCTGATCCCTCAACCAGGCATGCCTGCGAAGAACAGAACTAGTGGCAGCCACCCTCGAGGAGGCCTGTACAGCATCAAAACCACATTGCAAAGAATGCTTACCCACTTGTTCAGACACATGAACTAAATCCAGCAACTCTTTACATTCAATACCTTCCGCCAAAGCATCCACCTTAGATTTCAATTGTGAAAGGAGATAATTTTGATATTTTAGCATGTGAAACTGACAATTCAACGCCTCATGGCTAAAGTGGAAGAAGTATACACTTTCTTTCCCCATCTATCCAAAGCCCTTGCCTCTTTATCAGTGGGAACAGGGTTTTTAACCACAGAGGCCTTAACACCTTTAGGTCCCTGAGAAACAGTTTCGGGTCTGCCCTAGGACTCTTAAAAGATACTTATGAGCTTCAGGCACCCTATAGTACCTATCAGGTTTAACAGGAGCAGGAGGCAAAGAATCAGGATTCAGGGAAGCCTCTGCAAAAACATCTTCCACCACATTCAACACAGGAGGTATAGCTAAGGGCCTATGCTGGGGTAAAACAAGAATTCCCTAAGCCTTTTCCTGGAATCAGAGTAATCCTGACCTTCCCATTTAAAGTGCTCCCTCATGGAATGCAGAGTCTCTGAAAATGAGAAATCCTCAGGAGGAGAAGCTGTAGGAGTGGAATCATCCACATCAGAATCAGAATAAGGAGGATACTCCTGCAAATCTTCCATAGAAGACTCAGAAGCCTCTGAACAGTGTTCAAAACTCTCAAACTCAGGTTCTACCCTAGGCCTCTTATCAGGAGGGGGCATAGAACCTCTAATCATAGTAATCAAATCTTCTGCCATTGTAAGCATATGTTTCTTAGGCACAGAACCTGAAGTGCTAGGAGAAGCCCCCACTGAAGCTAAACTTGGCCTACCTCTCAAAGAAGTTTTGGAAACAGAAGGAGAGGCTCTAACTACCTTGGGAAGAGAGGGAAGAACAGTTACCTGAGAAGCCCCTCAGCCTGGCCTACCTCCTGAGAAGGCACATCCTGTAACAGTAAAGTCTCTGCCTGAGACTCCAAAGAAACTTCGGCAAAACCTCTGGCTCCACTGAGCCTTCTAAAGAACCGGCGTCCGGGACTGCCGGTTCATCAACCCTAGGCTTCGCTGTTTTGTCCTTGCGCTTTTGACGAAGCGGGCGCCGGAGCATCCGGCGGCATTTTATAATTGCAACGCTTCCCAAACACTAACCTGGCACAGTCTAACCTTCTCTTAATAGTGCGTTTGTTAAACCTAGCACAAGAGCGGCATCCAACAACGCCGTGCTCAGGCCCTAAACAAGGTATACACAAGGTATGGTAATCCCTATGAGGTATCTGTTTCCCACAAGAAATACAGTTATTCACTTTTTCTGACATCCGTTAAATACTGAGGCAAGAAAAAACCAAAATGTTCCCCAACGGGGTACTTAGCCAACTTTGATTCGGTCTGAAACTCCGACTTCAGAAAATTTCAGAACGCCAACCTGCACTCGCAAAACTGCTTCTGCATCGGACCATGCGGCAAAAAAGACTGAGGATATGACGTCGGTCATGCGCATTAGTACCCTGACGTACTGACGTCAGTCTAATGCGCCCTGACCGACGTCAGCCATATACTTTGGTATTCGGGCCGACTGGACAGCGGACTACCCAATAGTTAGGACTGCAGCAATGTGGAATGAAGAACATCTAGAGCAGGCTTTGCCACTGCTGTGTTGCAGGGCATTCTGGCTCCTCCCAGTTCCACCTAGTGCCTACCACCCTGTGCGTAGCTTTGGGATTCTACCCATCTGTTATGACTGCAGCTGTATGCAAGATGAACATAGTACAGTTTTGTACCTACCATAAATGTAGATGTTCGAGTGCTAATACAGCTGCAGTCCAGTTTTCCCTCCCTCCTTCCCCTCTGGGTACAGACCTAGTGGCTAACTCCTCATCTTACAACCTGATTGGGTTATCCTTCTATGGTGTATTTGCTTGCAACTACTGATTTTTGATTATATTGCATGATTATATATATATATATATATATATATATATATATATATATATATATATATGGCAGGAGAACCCATCTGTTATGACTGCAGCTGTATTAGCACTCTAACATCTACATTTATGGTAGGTACAAAACTGTACTTTATCCAAGTAAAAGGAATATCCTGGCTTCTTGCAAAGTACAGTTGTTCAAGCTGCACTTAACCTATAAACAAGTAGATATCAAAAATTAATCACTGCTGCACTAGCCTTTAGGCTACATAGGTTGTAACCTGCCAGCTTCCAAAAGCTCAGACACACCGACCGACACACACACACACACACACACACACACACACCAACCGACACACACACACACACACCGACCCACACACACACACCAACCGACACACACACACACACACCGACCTACACACACACCGACCGACACACACACCGACCCACACACACACCGACCCACACACACACACACACACCGACACACACACACACACCGACCCGACACCACACACACACACACACACACACACACACACCGACACACACACACACACACCGACACACACACACACACACACACACACCGACACACACACACACACACCGACACACACACACCGACACACACACACACCGACACACACACACACCGACACACACACACACCGACACACACCTTAAATCAGCACGATGAGCAGATTCAAAAAGGTGAAAATTTCTCCATCTCAAAGCAGAGATCCTGGTAAGGAGCTATTTGTTTAAGTCATCTGAAGTGCAACTGCTTTCAGAAATTGTTCTGCCACAAAGAGGATCATCTATGGGAAGGCATACTGAAAGTCTACAAGATGAACCTTATAAAAGGAATAAGAGGCCAGAAAAATTTAACTCACACTAATACTTTCACCACTGGTGAAAAAAAATGAATCCCTGGTTACTGGTTAGGCACCAACTAGAAAAATCACTTCTACTTACCAATACATGATTTTCTAATGGCAACTTTTTGCCTCCTTTAGCACCTAATGCAGGTCCTAAAAGGTATTAAGACCTTGAATCATCCCAGCAGTCAGATGAAGTGAATTCAGATCCTGCCTTGTGTGACTAGACCCAGTCTGTGGTAATTGCCCTTGGCCAATTCCATAAGAAGGGAGAAAGTACAGTTGTGTAAATATCTTAACATGGTAGATGTCCTTTTTGTTCTTGCAGTATTCCTTACAAAAGGGATCCCCCGCCAAGGGTGGCCCGACATCTGGACAGTACACCAAAGTCTTTAGGTTGTTAAACATACACCATACATCACATGTATGCTCCCCACGTACAACGCAGGGCATAAAGGTGAAGTCCAGGCATGCCATCTTCAGAACTGCGAGGCCCAGTACGAATGCCAGTAATAGCAGTAGAGAGGTAACAAGCACATCCAGAAGGGAAAAGAACCAGGGGGAGGATGGAGGCAAGAACAGAGGGCATGGGGCTTTGGCATATAAAAAAAAAGAAAAAGAAAAGTTGTCTGTTCAGACGGGAGGCAAATAGAGCTACTTGAGGATACCTCACTGGACAATATCCAGAAACACATCCCTGTGACGCATCCACGCTTGGAATTGTGATATGGACCTGCTCAGAGTCTGCCACAATGTTCTGACCTGAGGAAATGTAAACGGTCTGAAGAGTCACGTGATACTGAATAGCTAGCTCCCACAATTGATGTGCTATCCTACAAAGGACAGAGATCTTGTCCCCCCTTGCTTGTTGACGTGGTATTATCCAAATGCCCTGGAGTGGAGTGAAGAGAGGATGAAATGCTGGAAGTGCCAATAGAAGAACTCTCATCTCTGTCTTTTGTTGAAGCAACCAGAGGCCCTGCACTTTCAGAGAGCTGAAAGAAGCCCCCCATCCCACATCTGAAGCATCTATAAACAGCTCCTGGGGGGGGGGGTGGAAGTTGAAAAGGAAGCCCTGGATTGAGTGACAACTGCCAAATCCACCACTTAATCTCCAGCTTGAGGCATGGAAGAAGAGGGACTATGAAATCTACAGGATGACAGTGCGGAAGCCAAACTGACTTTAGAAACCACTGAAGCATTTTCATGTGGAGTTTGGCAAGAGGGAGCATTGGAATGGTGGAAGCCATGAAACCCAGAGCTCTCAAAAATTCCCAGACTGTAAATGAGACCACAGGAAGAAGGGACTGAAAGAAGGCAATGAGCGTTAAGGCCTTGGAAGGAGGCAGGGATGCCAGCACTAAACAGTTGGGATCCTGTAACCCAGAAACACATGATCCTGTGAAGGAGTTAGATGTATAGTGAACCCCAGGCTTTGCAGGAGAAAAATGGCAAAGTAAAGATACTGCAGTAGAATCTCTGAGGAGGAGGCCTGAAAAAGTAGGTTGTCTAGGCAGGTAAAGACCTGTAACCCCCTTAGCCTGCAAAAAGCAATTCCAGGAGCAAAGCACGTGGTGAATATCCTTGGAGCAGTAGAAAGGCTAAATGGCAAAGCAGAGAACTGAAAATGCCAGGAAGCATTGAAAAATAAACTTCCTGAAAAGGGGATGAATAGGGATATGAAGATAAGCATCCGAGATCCAGAGAAACTAGAAAGGCCTGAGGAAGCAGCAGAGGAAAAAAAATCTGAAGGGACGTCATCCAAAAGGAAGGGACCTTCAAGAAAGGTGTTTAGGTGAGAGATCCAGAATAGGTCTCCAAGTGCCCTCTTTCCTGGGGACCAAGAACATTCTGGAGTAAAATCCCTTCCCCTTTTTGAAACTGCAACTTCCTAAATAGTTCCCAGAGTCAATAGACCCTGGAGCACCTCTGGGGAAAAAAAGGCCGTTACTGAGGCGGTCCGAAGAATGCCCATGCAAGAGAGGATATTTCCAGACCATACAGTACCCTTGGTGAACGATGGAAAGGACACAGGAATCTTGAGTAATTAACTCAACAGGAAGGGACAAGGAAAGATTGAGAAAGCGGAATGTGGCAGAGATGAGCAGGATAGTCGGACAGCTCCTGGTTTGGTCGGGAAAGGTGATTTCTGTGCTAAAGGTATCATAGTATCTAAAGTCACCTGTGCATGTCCAAAGTTTGAAGTATCCTCTCACTGGAGGACTGAAGTGAGGGAACAAAAGGCTGGGAATGTTCATTGATGAGTTATCCCACAATCAACCACCTTGGGCAGAAAGGAGGGATTAGTGTGAAGAAAAACCCTATCCCTGTGGAAGACTATGAATGGGGAGGTAGACAGAGCTTGCAACTCCGAGACCCTTCTGGCAGAAGTACTTGCAACGAGAAGAACAGTTTTCCAGGTGCAATGCTGCAGGAAACAACTTGCTGGCTCAAATGGGGTCAGGGTATGTCTCCAAAACAAGATTGAGATCCCAAGGAGGGGGAACGGCTTTCCTTGGTGGTCTAATGTGAAGGACATCTTTTAGGAACAGTTGAACTTCCAACCTAGAAGCTAAAGGTGGAGACATAGGCAGACATGCAGATATGGCAGAAAGATGGGCTGTAACTGAAAGACAGCCCATTCTTCATCAATTCACACAGACAGGATGTACAACCACTGTTAGTGGATGTCTCAGTGGTTTTGTCCTTTTAGACACCAGATGCCTCGTCCATAGGATTTCCTAGCAGTGGGTTTTATAGCCTCCTGCAGAGCTTTAAGCATGTCCTCTTGGAGAAAAAGTGTCTGAAGGGAATTAAAACACCATCATCCAAAGGGTCAGGTTTAGAGTCAACATCTGTGGATGTACTAGACTTCCCTTGTCCTGTGCAAGTAGGTCCATCCTGTGGGAGAACTTGTGGTGATTGCCCTTTGCTAAATGCAGGAGGAAGGGAACCAATGCAGTCTTGGCCAAAAGGGGGTCACCAGCAAGAGTTCTGGTTGTTCCCGCTGTATTTTCAGTAGGACCTTTTGGAGAAGTGGGAAGGGGGGTATGCATACAGAAACATCCCCTTCCAAGCAAAGGGATGTGGCATCCTGGCACAAAATCTGTAAAGTTGTCTGCTCATGGGGGAGGCAAAGAGATCTGAGGTGTACCCCCATCGATGGATCAGGCCCAGAAACACATCCCTGTGCAACACCCATTCATGGGAGTGAGTCATGACCTATTGAGTTTGTCTGCCACAACATTCTGAGCTGAAGGAATGTAAAACAGTCTGAAGACAGACTTGACTCTGCAAAGCTAGCTCCCAGGCCTGTAAATCCAGTCTGCATAGAAGGTCAGACTTTGACCCCAGAGGACCATGGTGTTGTCTGTGAACCACCTCAGAACCCCTGGGAAAAGCATGGGCATGAAGATTTGGAGGGCAAAAAAATCAAAGCCCTCTTTTTTTTTTTGTTGATGTGCTCCTTCAATTGGGATGGAAACCAGACATATCTTACTTTCTAGGAATCCAGTACTGCACCTCCATCCTGTATCTGAAGCACCCGTGTACAGCTCCTGAGTGGGAAGAGGTGGTTGCATGGGTAGGGCCTGGATTCCTCGCAATCTGAATAATCCACCAATCTAACCCCCTTTTCAAGCAGGGAAGGAGTGGAATGAAAGTCCAGAGGGTGGGAATGCTGCATCCAAACTGTCCTCAAGGCAGTCAGAGATTAAAGGGATAAAAAGGTCCTGGAAAAGGGAGGCAAGGGACAGGACCTTCTCTAGGGGGTAAAGAGGCTAACATCCTGTGTCCAAGAAAAACATGGTCTTGGGAAGGGGTCAGAGTAGACTTCTGATATTTTATTGTGAAACCTAGACTTTCCAGGAGAGACATAGTGAAGGAGAGAGTCCCCTGAAGGAAGTCTGCGATTGGGGTCTGGATGAGAAGATAAAAGTCTAGGTAAGGAAAGTACAGTTGTGTACCTACCACAAATGTAGATGTTAGAGTGTATTCACTGTTGCAGTCATTACACTTGGGTTATCCTGCTGGCAGGCGACCCGCAGTCGGCCTGGGTTCCAAAGTCTTGGTCCGGCGTCTGTTGCGGTCGCCTCTTCCCTGAAGTCAGTGCGCCAGGGGTATAAAAGTAGCAACCAATGCCATTTTCTTCAGTTTTTCTTGCCCCAGATGTCAGGTGCCCCCAGATAGGAAGGCTGGAAAGAAAAATATGCCAAAAACGATGCATATATTACTATAAACATTTCCTTCATCTACAAGCAAATACACCACATAGGTTTGTATAGAGTTGAGAAGTACAGAAAAGTCCCAGCAATGAAAAGGGGGGTGGTGGGTGGGTAACCTAGACTGCAACAGTGAATACACTTCCAACATCTACATTTATGGTAGGTACACAACTGTACTATGTTCATAGTGTTTCACTGTTGCAGTCATTACACTTGGGTAGAATCCCAAAGCTGAGGTTGGGTGGCTGGGTCTAAATTGGATTGGGAGAGCCTACCAGGCCCTGCAGCACTGCAGTAGCAAAGCCTGCTCTGGATTTAAAAGTAGAGTGGTAAGTGGTACTGCTTGGTGAAAGTGTGCACGGAGCTCCAGGTTGCAGCTTCTAAAATGTCTTTGGTTGGGACTACTCTGAGAAAAGCTGCTGAAGTGGCTGTTGCTCTGGTAGAATGAGGCCTAATGCCCTTAGGCACCGATTTGCCATGCTGTGCATAACAGAGGCAGATGCAATGTCCTATCCATTTTGAAATGGTCTGCTTTGAAATAGGCTTTCCTTGTGATCCTGCAGCATAGGCTGCAAACAGTTGTTCAGTTTTTCTGAAGGCTTTTGTTTTGTCAAAGTAGAATCGTAGCTATCCGTGTATAGCCAAAGCGTGTAGAAGTCTCTCCCCTTTATTCTGGGGATTTGGGTAGAAAGTAGGTAAATGAATGGTTTGGTTCAAGGCCACATTAGAGACCACTTCTGGCATGAATGTTGGGTTTGTCCTAAGAGAAAAGTACAGTTTTGTACCTACCATAAATGTAGATGTTAGAGTGCTAATACAGCTGCAGTAATCACAGATGGGTTCTCTGCAGTCAGTCAGACGGCCCCTCGGTCGGCCGAATTCCAAAGTCTAGGTCCGGCGTCGGTTGTTGTCGCTTTCTCTCCTGACGTCAGTGAGGCCGGAGTATACAAGACACAGCCGACGCCATGTTCTTCAGTCTTTCTTGCCCCAGATGTCAGGTGCCCCCAGAAGGAAGGCAATACATAAATTATGTTTATATGTATATACAAGCAATGCAATATAATCCAAAATCAGTAGTTGCAAGCAAATAAACCATAGAAGGATAACCCAGTCAGGTTGTATGAAGAGGTTGTTAGGCCCCATGCCTTTACCAAGTGGGGAAGGAGGGAGGAAACCTGTACTGCAGCTGTATTAGCACTCGAACATCTACATTTATGGTAGGTACAAAACTGTACTATGTTCATCGTGCATACAGCTGCAGTAATCACAGATGGGTAGAGTCCCAAAGCTACGCACAGGGTGGTAGGTACTAGGAGGAACTGGGTTGAGCCAGAATGCCCTGCAATACAGCAGTGGCAAAGCCTGCTCTAGTTCTGGAATATAAAGGCAGGTGGTAGTGTTTTGTGAAGGTATGTACAGAACTCCAAGTGGCTGCCTCCAAAATATCTTTGGTAGGAACTCCTCTGAGGAAGGCTGTAGAGGTAGCTGTGGCCCTGGTGAAGTGTGATCCGATACCTGTAGGAACAGATTTCCCATGATAGGAACAACAAAACCGTATGCAGTGGCCTATCCACTTTGAAAATAGTCTGCTTGGAAACTGGCTTCCCCTTGAGCCCCTACAGCATAGGACACAAAGAGTTGTTCTGATTTCCTGAAGGACTTTGTTCTGTCCAAATAGTAACGTAGCTGCCTATGGATGTCTAAAGAATGTAGCAGCCTTTCCCCTTTGTTTTGAGGATTGGGGTAAAAGGTAGGAAGGTGTATGGCTTGATTTAAAGCTACCCTGGATACCACTTTAGGCATAAATGATGGGTTGGTACACAGGGAAACACTGTCCTGATGGAAGATGAGAAAGGGCTGCACTGCCATGAGGGCCTGTAGTTCCGAAACTCTACGAGCTGAAGTGATAGCCAGAAGGAAGGCTGTTTTCCAGGACAAATATTGCAAATCTGTTGAGGCAGCTGGTTCAAAAGGAGGCAATGTTAATTTTTCTAGTATGTAATTAAGATCCCAGGCTGGTATTGGTTGTTTCCTTGGTGGTCTTATATTCTTAGCCCCTCTGAGGAACTGTCGTAAGAGTGGGTGAGAAAATAAAGGAGGATCCGTGATGAATTCTGCAGAAATGGCTGAGGCATGGATTTTTATGGAAGAAAATGAAAGTCCACTATTCAGCAGCTCAGCTAGATACTGTAATACCTGAGGCAAGTTCAGTTTTCTAGGGTCCTGGCCTTTTTTCTCTCATTCCAAGAGCAAAACCGCTTCCATTTTGCGGAGTAAGCTTTTCTAGTAGATGGCCTTCTGGCCTCCAAAATGACATCCTGCACCTCCTTGGAGAGTAGGGTCTGTTGTGGTGTTAAGGAATTTTCCATGCAGCGAGATTGAGTGTTTTCAGCTGACTGAAGAGTTTTGTAGCTGTGCTGAGTCAGCAGAAGAGGCATTAGAGGCAGGGACCAGGGAGGAGTATGTGTTAGTCTCCTCAGGAGTGGGTACCAGTGTTGCCTTGGCCAATCTGGAGCAAATCAGTATCATCTTCGGTCTATCTGCTCTTGCTTTCAAAAGCACCTTGGGCAGAAGAGGCAGAGGTGGGAATGCGTAAACTGTCCATGCTGTCCAAATGAATGAAAGGGCGTCCACTCTCCAGGCCTTTGGATGAAAGGTCCTCGAACAAAACTTTTCCAATTGAGGATTCCTGTGGGAGGCAAAAAGATCCATGTCTGGCCTCCCCCACGCTTGGATTATTTCTGTAAACACCTGAGGATGTAACTTCCATTTGTGTGATCTGTCATATTTCTGCTTAGATTGTCTGCCAGCGTGTTTTCCAATCCTGGCAAGTACTGTGCTTGAAGTTCGATTTGCCATTCCAGAGCTAAGTTCCAAAGAGTCATGGCTAGTCTGCACAAGGGGTATGAATGTGTTCCTCCTTGATTGTTTATGTACCACATTACTGTGGTGTTGTCTGTTCTTATCAGTAATTGTCCTGGATGCAGGAAGTCCTTGAAAGCTGTAATTGCATTTATTACTGCTAGCATTTCTTTTTGATGTGAAGGTGCTTTTCCTTTTGGGACCATTTGCCCTGAATGCACCTGTCCGTCATGTCGCCCCAGGCGTAATCTGAGGCGTCTGTTGTGATGACTTGCTTTGCTTGAGGCTTGCAGAATGGGAGGCCTGTGTTTGCTTGACATGCTTGGGCCCACCATAGAAATTCCTTTTGCAAACATGGAATTATTGGTATTATTGTTTCCAAACTGACTGTGTTGAGACCATAGTTTTTTAGGTAGCATTGAAGTTTCCTCATATGCAGCTTTGCACATGGGATTAAAAGAATGCAAGATGCCATGAATCCCAGAGCCTGCAGGATTTTCCTTGCAGTAAGCCTGGTACTTTTGCTAGTATTTTGAAGTACTGAGATAGTTGCCCCTGTTTTTCTGGCGTAAGGTAGTAGGCCATCTGGGTGTTTGTGTCCAAGTTGGCACCCAGGAGAGTTATTTTCTGAGATGGTGTTAGCCTTGATTTCTCTTTGTTGATTGTGTATCCCAGAGAATGCAGTAACCGTGTCACATATGCCAGATGTTCCAAAAGTATGTGCTTGCTGTCCGCTTGGATCAGGCAGTCCTCCAAATAAGGGTAAATTTGTATCCCTTGAAGTCTGCAGTAGGCAATCACTGATGCCAGGCACTTTGTGAATACTCTGGGCGCAGTAGATAAGCCAAAGGGCAATGCAGAGAATTGATAGTGGATTGAACCTGCAAGAAATCTGAGGTATCTTCTGCAGCTTTGTCTGATTGGGACATGCAGGTATGCCTCCTTCAGGTCCAATGTTACCAGCCAAAACTCCTTGTCCAGCATGGGAAGAAGCTGCTGTAATGTGAGCATCTTGAATTTTTTGCAGTAGAAATGTGTTTAGGATGGATAAGTCCAAAATGGGTCTCCAGTCTGTTCCTTTCTTTGGTACCAGAAAAAGTCTTGAATAAAAACCTTGACCTTGTTCGTGAGTAGGTACCTCTTGAATAGCTCTCATGCTTATGAGCTTTGAAATTTGTAGTTGTGCCTCTGCCCTTTGATTTTGTGGCAGGTTTGGCATGCCTCTCATTTTTGGAAGAGTGTGAAATTGAAATTTGTAGCCTCTGTTTATAATGTCCAGGATCCATGTCTGTTGTGACAATATGCCAATTGCTTGCAAATAATGCTAGCTTTCCTCCCAAAGGTGCTGCCAGCTGAGACATGCTTGGCATGGAAATGAGGGAGTCATTGGGTTTGCTTCCTGTATTGTTGTGCACTGTCTTCGCCACCTCTTGGTGCTGGAGTTTGCCATTGTCGGCCTCCATATGATCCTTGTGATTGCCCTCTGCCCCTTGTACATCTGTATCTACCTCTTTGGGGCTTGTCAGTGGCTGGAAAGGACCAGTTTTTTGAAGGCCAATTTCTGCTAAAACGTGGTGGTTGGACCTGTAAAAAAGCTTTGACAGTTTGCATAGATTTGGCTTTTTCTTCCATTTTCCGTAGTATCTCCTCAGCATTAGTACCAAACAGCACATCCTTTTGTAAAGTAGCATCTAGAAGTTTAGCTTTCACATGATCAGGCAAGTTTTGTTCCCTAAGCCAGGCATGTCTGCGAATGACTGATCCTGTAGCAGCCGCTCTACTTGAGGCCTCTAGGGCATCATAACCACATTGTAAGGCGTGTTTACCCACTTGCTCTGCACTATGCATCATATCCTGTAGTTCCTTCAAATCTGGTTGTTCAGGTTGAGACATTTTATTCCTTAATTGTGATAACAGGAACTGTTGATATTTAAGCATATGAAACTGACAATTTAAGGCCCTCATGGCTAGGGTGGCCGAGGTATATACCTTTTTTCCCCCACCTTTCTAAAGATCTTGACTCTCTTTCTGCAGGAAGTGGATTCTTGGCAGTGGAGGCCTTCAATCCCTTGGGGCCTTGTGAAATGGTTTCAGGATCAGCATTATGGCTTTTGAAGAGAAATTGGTGAGAGTTAGGTACTCTGTAGTACCCATCAGGTTTGACTGGTGCAGGAGGCAGAGAATCCGGGTTAAGGCAAGCCTCCGAATAAACATCATCAAGTATGTCCAAAACAGGGGGTATCGCCAGAGGTCTGTTGAGGTAACAAAAGAAATTCCCTAAGTCTTTTCTTGGAATCTGAAAAGTCTTGGCCTTCCCAATGGAAGTGTTCCCTCAAAGTGTGCAAAGTTTCCCCAAAGGAAAAATCCTCAGGAGGAGATACAGAAGGAATGGACTGCTCTGCATCCGAATCCTCAAAAGGGGAGTAAGAGTGTTCCTCTACATCAGAATGTTCTGATAAAATGGATCCCTGATCAGAAGAGGGAGAATCTTCCTCCACTCTGGGTCTCTTGTCTGGAGGGGGTTGAGAACCCCTGATAAGAGTAATTAAATCCTCAGCCATTTTAAGCATCTGTTTTTTAGACATGGGACCTGGAGATGGGCCCTGTGCAACAGGCCTCTTGGGATGCCCGGCTGCTTTGGATTTAGTAAAGGCCTTAATAGAAAAAGAAGAGGAGGGTCTAAAGACACCATGGGTGGAAGTGGACCTGTCCACATTAGTAGGCTCAACATTAGCAAAGGCTTCGGTGGATGTAGTCTGGGAAAGTGCCGAGGTCCCAGCGGTCTCGGGTACAGAGGACACCACCAAAGGAGTGTCGTCGGTAGTCAGAGACTGTAAAGGCGTCTCGCTGAGAACCGGACCACGTGTAGCCTGTTTTGGCGTGGTGTCGGTCCTTGTCCTTGCGTTTTTTGGACAAAACAGTAGTCTGAGTGTCAGACGACATTTTATAATCAAAGGCTTTACCAAAATAGTGTTGGGCGAACTCCACCTGACGCTTAATAGTGCGTTTATTGAAGGTAGCGCAAAAGCGACAGCCCGAGACGTCGCGGTCTGGGCCTAAAGAAGGTATGCAGAGGGAATGGAAAACCTTATGCGGTATTTGCTTCCCACAAGAAATACAATTAACTTTTTCTGACATCGGTCTGAGGCAAGAAGTTTCCCCAACGGGGTACTTAGCTTTAATGAAGACTTCGGTTTCCAATATTTCCGTAATTCAGGAGCTGGCTGACCGGCACTTGCGAACTGCTTCTGCTTCGGGCACCGCGTGGCAAAAAAGACAGAAGAACATGGCGTCGGCTGCGTCTTACATACTCCGGCCTCACTGATGTCAGGAGAGAAAGCGACAACAGACACCGGACCTAGACTTTGGAATTCGGCCGACCGAGGGACCGCCTGACAGCAGAGAACCCATCTGTGATTACTGCAGCTGTATGCACGATGAACATCCCTGTCCTGATGGAAAATGATGAAAGGTTCCACAGCCATTAATGCCTGTAACTCAAACTCTTCTTGCTCAAGTAATTGCTAGGAGCAGAGCAGTTTTCCAGGATAAGACTTTTCGATCAGCTGTGCTGGCTGGTTCAAAAGGAGGCAGTGTGAGTTTTTCTAAAACAAAGTTGAGATCCCAAGTTGGTACTGGTGCTCTCCTTGGAGGTCTTATATTTTTTGCACCTCTGAGGTACTGTTGTAGTAGAGGATGTGAAAAATAGGAGGGTCCGTATTGTAATGAGCTGAAATGGCAGAGGCATGGATTTTAATTGATGAGAAAGATAGGCCTTTGTCCAGCATCTCAGTTGGGTATTGTAAAATCTGTGGTATATTAGGGACAAGTGCTTCGAGGTCTTGTGCCTGGTTCCAAGCACAGAATATCTTCCATTTTTCTGAATAAGATTTCCTAGTGCTGGGCCTCCAGGCTTCTAAAATGACATCCATAACAGCTTTGAGAGAGGTGCAGTCTAAGTGGCTACATTATCTGCCATGCCGGCAGATTTAAGGTTTTGAGTCGACTGTGCAGAACCAGATTGTTTTGCTGTGTCAGAAGGTGAGGAATTTAAGGTAGAAGCCAAGCTGGGCCTTGAGACAAGTTCTTTAGGATTGGGTACCAGTGCTGGCGTGGCCAGTCTGGAGCAATCAGGATTATTTTTGGCCTTTCTTGTCTGACTTAGTAGCACCTTGGTAAGAGGAGGCATCGGAGGGAAGGCATAGACTGTCAGGCCTTTCCAGCTGAATGACAGAGCATCCACTTTCCATGCTTGAGAGCGATAAGTTCTTGTGCAGAATTTCTGTATTTGGTAATTGTGAGGGGAGGCAAAAAGATCCATGTCTGGGTGTCCCCATTTCCTCGTTATCATGCTGAATAGTTGTGGATTTAGTTTCCATTCGTGAGGATCCATCAGATTTCTGCTTAGTTCATCTGCCAGTGTATTTTTTGTTCCTGGCAGGAATTGTGCCTGCAGATGTACTTGATAGGTCAGTGCTGTGTTCCACAAAGTCATGGCTTGCCTGCATAGGGGGTAGGAATGTGTGCCCCCTTGTTTATGTACCACATAACTGTGGTGTTGTCAGTCTTTATTAATAGTTGTCCTGGATGTAGTAGGTCCTTGAAAGCTGTCAGGGCATTCTGAACAGCTAGCATCTCTTTTTGGTTGATGTGAAGATGCATTTGTTCCTTGGGCCACGTGCCCTGAATACATTTTCCTGCCATATGCGACCCCCAGGCATAATCCGATGCATCCGTTGTTATGGTCTGCCTGGCTATGGGTAAGGTGAAAGGCTGTCCCCTTGTTGTGGTGACAGGCCTGGGACCACCATCGAAACTCCTGTTGTACGCAGGGAATCAAGGTTATGATTGCCTCTAGGCTGTGACAATGCTGAGTCACAACACTTTTTAGATACCACTGTAGTTTCTCTGCTTGAATCGTCCAAGTAGGGATATATTTGAATTCCTTTTTGTCTGCAAAATGCAATTCCTTTTTGTCTGCAAAATGCAATTACTGGTGCCAGGCATTTTGTGAAGACCCTGTGCGCAGTAGATAAGCCAAAGGGCAGTGCAGAGAATTGGTAATGCAATGTGCCTGCTATAAATCTTGGGCATCTTCTGCACGATTGTCTGATTGGGACGTGCAGGTATGCCTCCTTGAGATCCAAAGTAACTAGCCAAGCTTCCTTGCCCAGCATGGGCAGAAGTTGTTGTAGTGTTAACATTTTGAGTTTTGGAACATCCAGGAAAGTATTTAGTATTGACAGGTCCAGTATTGGTCTCCAGGCTTTGTCTTTTCTGGGTACTAAGAAAAAAGTATTTAGTAAAATCCTTGTCCCTGCTCTTCTTGTGGAACTTTTTGAATAGCTCCCATATCCAAAAGAGCAGCAATCTGTTTTGGTGCCTCTGCCCATTGGTTTTGTGGCAGGTTTGGCATACCTTTTGGTTTTGGAAGCGTGTGGAAGTGGAACCTGTACCCCTGAGAAACTATATTCAGCACCCATTGGTCTTGGTTGATCATGTGCCAATTTTTGGGAAAAAGTGCTAGCTTTCCCCTAGGGGTGCTGTCAACTGGTAAGAGCTTGGCATCTGTAGAGGGAAGTCACTGTGACTGTTTCCTATAAGGTTGTGATTGGTGGTCTCCTCCTTTGGGGGCTGAAGCACCCCATTGTTTAGGTCTGCAGGAGCCTTGGGGCAGAGATCTGCCTCTTGGGTGTCTGTATCTGCCTCTGTGTCCTGACACTGGAAAGGACCAATTTTTTGAAGGCCAGTTTCTGCTAAATCTAGGTGGTTGAACCTTTGCATTGACTTTGCTTTATCCTCCATTTTCTTTAACACCTCTTCTGCCTTAACACCAAACAAAGTATCATGCTGTAGTGGAGCATCCAATAATTTTACTTTAACATGGTCAGGTAAACTTTGTTCTTTCAACCAAGCATGTCTTCGAATAACTGAGCCTGTAATTGTGGCTCTACAAGAAGCCTCTAATGAATCAAAACCACATTGTAGAGTATGCTTTCCCACTTGTTCAACTGCATGCAATAAATCCTGCATTTCTTTACTGTCAGGACTTTCTATATTTGTAACCATTTTCTGCTTTAACAATGACATGAGATACTGTTGATATTTAAGCATGTGAAAATGACAGTTTAAAGCTCTTACAGCTAAAGTAGCAGAAGTGTAAACTTTCTTCCCCCATCTGTCCAGAGCTCTGGAATCCCTATCTGAGGGGACAGGATTTTTGGCAGTGGAAGCTTTAACCCCTTTAGGACCCTGAGAAATTGTTTCTGGGTCTTCAGCAGGGTTTTCGTAAAGAAATGTATGAGAGTCAGAGACCCTGTAGTACCTATCTGGCTTTACTGGTGCAGGGGGTAAAGAATCTGGAGACAGACTAGATTCAGAAAAAACATCATCATCTACAATATCAAGCACAGGGGGGATAGCCAGGGGCCTGTGCTGAGGTAACAAAAGGAAATCGGAGCCTTTTCTTGGATTCTGAGTAATCCTGGCTCTCCCAATGGAAATGCTCCCTCATGGGTGTGCAGTGTTTCCCCAAAAGAATAATCCTCAGGCAGTGAGGCTGAAGGAATGGACTCTTCAGCATCAGAGTCCTCATAGGGAGGGGAGAGAATAGCCCTGATCAGAGGAAGAATTAGAGGAAATGGAAACCTGATCAGAGGAATCATAATCAATGTCTTGCCTTGGCCTTTTGTCAGGAGGGGGATGAGAGCCCCTGATTAAAGTAATAAGGTCTTCGGCCATTTTAAGCATCTGTTTCTTTGGCATGTATGACTGTTCTGGAGAATGCTGCACTTGTTTCCTTGCCTTTAATGGTGTTTTGGACTTTGCCTTTGCTGCTGTAGTAGCCTTAATTGTAAGCTGTGAAGGTCTGAAAACACCCTCAGAAGCTGGTGCCTGCTCAGCGGCTCCAGACCCATCTGAGGAATACCTCGGTGTCTCCACGTGGCTGTCTGTTACGGCCTGTGGCTATGAGGTAGCAGGTGTCAGGGGCTGCGAAAGCACCTCACTGAGAACCGGTGACTGGTCTAAAAGAGGCTTTGTCGTCGGTTTTGGACCTCGGATGCCTGTCTTTTTCTTTGCCTTTGCGTTTTTACGCATTCCGGTCGTCAGTTGTTCTGACTGCATTATATAATTAAATCGTCATCTAAAATAATGTAAGGCAAAATGAAACAGACGTTTAATAGTGCGTTTATTGAATCTAGCACAAAACTGACAACTAGTAACGTCGTGGTCAGGGTCTAGGCAAGGAATGCAGTAAGAGTGAAAGTCCTTATGAGGTATTTGCTTCCCACAAGAAATACAATTAACTTTTATTGACATCGGTCTGGAGCAAGAAAGTTTCCCCAACGGGGTACTTAAGCTTTATTGAAGACTTCGGTTCTGAAATTCAATTTTGAAAATCTCAGGAGTCGGCCGACCGGCACTTGCGAACTGATTTTGCTTCGGGCACCGCACGGCAAGAAAGACTGAAGAAAATGGCGTCTGTTGCAACTTTTATACCCCTGGCACACGGACGCCAGGGAAGATGAGACAGCAACAGACGCTGGACCAAGACTTTGGAACTCGGGCCAACTATGGGTCGCCTGCCAGCAGGATAACCCAAGTGTAATGACTGCAACAGTAAAACACAATGAACATTTAAAGTTATGATTGATTGTCTCCAGGCTGTGACAATGCCGAGTCCAAACACTTTTCAGATACCATTGTAGTTTCCTCATATGCAGTTTTGCATATGGAATTAGTGGAATGCAGGATGCCATGAAGCCCAAGGCCTGCAGATTTTTTCTTGCAGGGAGCTGGGTTTTTGTTGCCATCATTTGAAAGTAATGAGTTAATTGGCTTATCTCACGCCAGACAAACAAAGGCATCTGGGTAGTTGTATTTAAGCTTGCACCCAGGAATATTATCTCTTGAGAGGGCACTAGTTTTGATTTCTTTTCGTTTACTGTGTACCCTAGGCAAATTAGTAATCTTTTTACAAACGCCAGATGCTGTAGAAGAATGTCCTTGTTCTCTGTTTGAATAAGGCAGTCATCCAAGTAGGGATATATTTGAATTCCTTTTTGTCTGCAAAATGCAATTACTGGTGCCAGGCATTTTGTGAAGACCCTGGGCGCAGTAGCCAAAGGGCAGTGCAGAGAATTGGTAATGCATTGGAGCCGGCTACGAATCTAAGGTATCGTCTGCAAGTTTGTCTGATTGGGACATGCAGGTATGCCTGCTTGAGGTCCAAAGTAACTAGCCAAGCCTTCTTGCCCAACATGGGCAGAAGTTGCTGTAGTGTTAGAATTTTGGAACATCTAGCAAAGTATTTAGGATTGACAGGTCCAGTATTGGTCTCCAGGCTTTGTCCTTTCTGGGTACTAAGAAAAGTCTTGAGTAAAAACCTTGCCCCTGTTCTTGCTGTGGAACTCTTTGAATAGCTTCCATGTCCATAAGAGCAGCAATCTATTTTTGGGCCTCTGCCCATTGGTTTTGTGGCAGGTCCAGCATACCTTTTGATTTTGGAAGCGTGTGGAAGTGGAACCTGTAGCCCTGAGAAACAATATTCAGCACCCATTGGTCTTGGGTGATTATGTGCCAATTTGAGAAAAGTGCTAGCTTTCCCCCTAGGGGAGCTGCCAAAAGATAAGTGCTTGGCATTTGTAGAGGGAAGTCATTGGGACAGTTTCCTATAAGGCTGTGATTTGTCTTCCCCTCCTTTGGGGGCTGAAGCACCCCATTGTTTGTGTTTGTAGGAGCCTTGACGGGCTGACATCTGCCTCTTTGTGGCCTGACACTGGGAAAGGACCAATTTTTTGAAGGCCAGTTTCTGCTAAATCTAGGTGGCTGAACCTGTAAGAAATCCTTCACTGTCTGCATTGATTTTGCTTTATCCTCAATTTTCTTTAACACTTCCTCTGCCTTAACACCAAAAGTATCATGCTGTAGTGGAGCATCTAGTAATTTTACTTTAACATGGTCAGGTAAACTTTGTTCTTTCAACCAAGCATGCCTTTGAATAACTGAACCTGTAACTGCGGCTCTGCAAGAAACCTCTAATGAATCAAAACCACATTGCAGAGTATGCTTTCCCACTTGTTCAATTGCATGCAATAAATCCTGCATTTCCTTACTGTCAGGACTTTCTAAATTTGAAACCATTTTCTGTTTTAACAATGACATGAGATACTGTTGATATTTAAGCATGTGAAACTGGCAATTTAAAGCCCTTACAGCTAAAGTAGCAGAAGTGTAAACTTTTTCACCCCATCTGTCCAGAGCTCTGGAATCCCTATCTGAGGGGACAGGATTTTTAGCAGTGGAAGCCTTGACCCCTTTAGAACCCTGGGAAATTGTTTCTGGGTCTGCAGCGGGGTTTTTGTAAAGAAATTTATGAGAGTCCGGGACCCTGTAGTAAGTACCTGTCTGGCTTGACTGGTGCAAGGGGTAAAGAATCAGGAGACAGACTGGATTCAGAAAAAACATCAACAATATCAAGCACAGGGGGGATAGCCAGGGGCCTGTGCTGAGGCAATAAAAGGAAGTCTGAGCCTTTTCTTGGATTCTGAATAACCCTGGCTCTCCAAATGGAAATGCTCCCTCAGTGTGCAGGGTTTACCCAAAAGAGTAATCCTCAGGCGGAGAGGCTGAAGTTATAGACTCTTCTGTAGCAGAGTCCTCATAGGGAGGGAGAGAGCATCCCTGATCAGAAGAGGAATCATAGTCAGTGTCTTGCCTAGGCCTTTTGTCAGGAGGGGGATGGGAATCCCTGATTAAAAGTAATTAGGTCTTCGGCCATTTTTACCATCTGTTTCTTTGGCATGGATGACTGTTCTGGAGAATGCTGTACTTGTTTCCTTGTCTTTAATGGCATTTTTGACTTTGCCTTGGCTGCTGAAGTGGGATTAATTGTAAGCTGTGAAGGTCTGAAAACACCCTCAGAAGCAGATTCCTGCTCTGTACCCATCCGAGGGAATAGTTTCCGTATGCCCAATACCTTGAGTTTCCACAGGCCTAGAAGTCTCCAACGTGGCTGTCAGTTACGGCCTGTGGCTCTGAGGTAGCAGGTGTCAGGGGCTGCGAAAGCGCCTCACTGAGAACCGGCGACTGGCCTAGAAGAGGCTTCATCATCCGTTTTGGAACTCTGGTGCCTATCCTTTTCTTTGTCTTTGCTTTTTTTATAAATTCCGGTCTGTTGTTCCGACGGCATTATGTAATTAAACCTTCGGCCAAAGTAATGTAAAGCAAAAACATACCAATGTTTAATAGTGCGTTTATTGAATCTGGCACAAAACAGACAACTGGTAACGTTGTGATCAGGGCCTGGGCAAGGAATATAGCAAGAGTGAAAGTCCTTATGGAGGTATTTGCTTCCCACAAGAAATACAATTATTAACTTTTACTGACATCGGTCTGGAGCAAGAAAAAGTTTCCCCAATGGGAGTACTTAGCTTTATTGAAAACTTTGGTTCTGAAACTCAAATTTGAGAATCTCAGGAGTCGGCCAACCAGCACTTGCTAACTGCTTTTGCTTCAGGCACCTCGCGGCAAGAAATACTTAAGAAAATGGCATCAGTTGCAACTTTTATACCCCTGGTGCACTGATGTCAGGAAAGAGGCGACAGCAACAGACACCGGACCAAGACTTTGGAAGTCAGGCTGACTGCGGGGTCGCCTGCCAGCAGGATAACCCAAGTGTAATGACTGCAACAGTGAAACACGATGAACATAAATCTGTACACCCTGTAGTAAGCTTATGACAGCAGCTGAGCATTTTGGGAAGACCCTCGGTGCTGCAGACTGCCCCAAAGGGCAAAGCACAGATCTGAAAACGCGAGGAAGCAGCAGAAAGGCAAAGAAATGTCCTGACCCACAGGCAAGTGGGGATATGCAGGTAGGCATCTTTGATGTCTAATGACATCATAAAAGGCCCGGCGAAGTATAATTGGGAGAAGGGTGAGTAAAGTCAGAATACAGAAGGTGGGTACCTTCAGAAATGTATTTAGATGGGAAAGGTCTAGGATAGGCCTCCAGGGGCCATCCTTCCTGGTACCAGAAACATCCTGTAGTAAAATTCCTCTCTCCACTTCACAGAGAAGAACTTCATGAATAGTACTTAGAGAGAGGAGTGGAAATGACCTTGGGAAAGAACTGCAGTTGTTCTTTTGGTGGTTGTGGGATGTCCCAAAAGAAGGGGAGTTTCCTACACCATGAAATATGCTTGTTGGAAGATGGAAAGGCCCCACAATTCCTGGGTTATCCGATTCCAAGAAGAAGAGAGAAAGAGGCAGGGACAAAAGAGTAGAAGGACCTGGAGGCAGGTAGTCACAGACTACCTGGTTTTGCCTGAAAGGGCCATTTCTGAAATGGGGTGGAGGAAAAGTACAGTTTTGTACCTACCATAAATGTAGATGTCCGAACTGGATAGCATCTGCAGTCATAATAAATGGGTTGTCCTGTCGTCAGGCAGCCCTTCGGTCGGCCGGATTCCAAAGTCTGGGTCCGGCTTCGGCTGATGTCGCACTTCACCCGACGTCATCTCTGCTGGTCTTCGGGTATAAAGGCATCAGCCGACGCCATTTTCCTCAGTGTTTCTTGCCCCAGATGCCAGTTGCCCTCTTGTAGGCTAAATTTTGGATAAATGCCAATGTTTCCAAAAAAGTAGAAGGCAAACACAAAAAATAAGCATGTATGTACATATATACAAACAAATACACCATAAGAGACTCCCCAGCTAGCTATTAGGAGGGTAAATACCCTAGGAGTACCACAGAGGGAAGGAGGGTGGGTAATCCTGACTGCAGATGCTATCCAGTTCGACATCTACATTTATGGTAGGTACAAAACTGTACTATGTCCTTCATGGATGCATCTGCAGTCATAACAAATGGGTAGAATACCATAGCCAAACTAGGGGTGGAGGAAGAAAATTATGGTGTAGTTAGGATCCCTTGCAGTACAGCAGTGGCAAACCCTGCTCGGGATCTAGAGTATAGAGGTAAATTATAATGCTTGGCAAATGTATGCACGGAGGTCCAAGTAGCCGCCTCAATAATGTCCTTGGTTGCCACTCCTCAAGAAAGCTGTGGTAGTGGCTGTAGCCCTTGTAGAATGAGGTCTTATGTTCTGTGGAATTGGTTTTCCATGGTAGGAGTAACAGAATCTTATGCAATTTCCTATCCATTTGGAGATTGTCTGTTTGGAAATTGCTTTTCCTTCCCTTCCTGTTGCATAGGCTACTAAAAGCTGGTCAGTTTTTCTGTTACTTTTGGTTCTGTCCAGGTAGTAGCGTAACTGCCTATGTACATCCAAGGTATGCAGCAGTCTTTCCCCCCTGTTCTGTGGATTGGGAAAGAAGGTAGGTAGGTGGATTGCCCGGTTTAAAGACACTCTGGATACCACCTTAGGCATAAATGTAGGATTAGTTCTCATGGACACCCTATCTCGATGGAAGATTAGGAAGGGTTGCACTGCCATTAAGGCCTGTAGTTCCGAAACCCTCCTTGCTGAAGTAATTGCCAGTAGGAAAGCAGTTTTCCATGATAGGTGTTGCAGATCTGCTGTTGCTGCTGGTTCAAACGGAGGGTGTGTCAACTTTTCTAGCACAAAGTTCAAAGTCCCATGCTGGTAATGGTGGTTTCCTAGGAGGTTTTACATTTTTGATCCCTCTGAGGAACTGCCTGAGTAGAGGATGCGAAAAGACAGGTGGATCGAAGCTGTATTCTGCTGAAGTAGCTGATGCATGTATCTTGATGGAGGAATAGGACAGGCCTGTATGTAGAAGCTCTGCCAAGTACTCCAGGATGTTAGCAATATCTATGTTCGACATCTTTTCCTCTTTCAGTACTCCAAATGACAAACCTTTTCCATTTTCCTGCATAGTTCCTTCTTGTTGAAGGTCTGCGGGCTTCAAGGATAATGTCTTTAACCCTTTGGGATAGGTCTGGGTTAGTTGCTGCTATGTGATGTTCCAGGCAGTCAGTTGCAAGGTTTTTAGGTTTGGATGCATGATGTTGTAGTTGTTCTGAGTTAACATCAAAGGCATCAGGGGTATTAACCACATTCTCCCCCGAGACATGCTCCTCAGCAATGGGTACCAGTGTTGTCTTGGCCAATTCGGAGCTATCAGGTTTATCCTTGGACGTTCCTCTTTGATTTTCAGTAGTACCTTGTGCATCAAGGGAAGGGGTGGAAATGCATATGCTGTCAGGCCTTTCCAGCTGAAGGATAGAGAGTCCACCTTCCATGCAAGTGGGTGGTATGTCCTTGTGCAGAATTTTTTGAGCTGGTGATTGAGTGGGGATGCGAATAGGTCTATTTGTGGCATTCCCCATTTCTTTGTGATGGTCTTGAAGATATCCGGGTGTAGCATCCATTCGTGAGCATCCGAGGTGGTTCTGCTTAACATGTCTGCTAGGGTGTTCTCTTTTCCGCATATTGCCTGTAACTGGATGTTGTAGCTCAGAGCCAGATTCCAAAGGTCCAGAGTCATTCTGCATAGGTATGAATGAGTGCCTCCCTGTTTGTTGATGTACCACATGACTGTGGTGTTGTCTGTCCTTATCATTAAATGGCCTTCTTTGAGGAATGGTCTGAATTTTTGGATTGCTAGTTTTACTGCCAGCATTTCTTTTTGGTTTATGTGCAGGTGCAGCTGGTCTTGAGTCCACAATCCTTGTATGCATTTGTCCAGCATGTCCCCATCCTAGGTCTGAGGCGTCCGTTGTGATGGTTTGGCTTGCTTGAAAATTGTAGAAGGGTAAGCCTGGGTTTGACTGGCATGCTTGAGCCCACCATAAGAACTCCTGTTTTAGGCATGGGATTAGTGGGATTTCGGTTTCTAAGCTGTGCCTGTGTTGAGACCATAAATTCTTTAGGTACCACTGTAGCTTTCTCATATGCAGTCTGGCATGTGGGACCAAGATTATGCATGATGCCATGAAGCCCAAGGCCTGCAGAACTTTTCTTGCTGTTAGTTTGTTCTGCTTTGTTAATGCCAAGAAGTAAAGAGGGAGTTCTTTTGTTTTTCTGCAGTTAGGAATGCCATTTGTTTTACTGTGTCCAATTCCGCCCAAGAATGTTCTTGTTTGGGATGGTATCAGCCTTGACTTTTGTAAATTGACTGTGTATCCCAGGGCTTGTCAAATGACCCTTTGTAAATCTGTTGTCAGCTTGCTTTTGTTGTCCGCTTGTAACAGGCAGTCGTCCAGGTATGGATAAATTTGGATTCCCTGTAGTCTGCAGTGAGCGATTACTGATGCCAGGCATTTTGTGAATATTCTGGGCGCAGTAGATAAGCCAAAGGGCAATGCTGAGAATTGATAATGCTCTGATCCTGCAAGAAATCTGAGGTATCTTCTGCAATTTGGTCGAATGGGGACGTGCAGGTATGCCTCCTTGAGATCTAGAGTTACCAGCCAACACTCCTTGCCCAGCATGGGAAGAAGTTGCTGTAGGGTCAGCATTTTGAATTTTGGGACAAAGATGTATGTGTTTAAGACGGACAGGTCGAGAATAGGTCTCCAACTTTTCTCTTTTCTTGGTACTAGGAAGAGTCTGGAGTAGAATCCTTTGCCCTGTTCTGTTATTGGTACTCTTTCCACAGCTCTCATCTTTGCTAATTTCGCTACCTGCTGTAGAGCTTCTGTTTTTTGATTTGGAGGTAGATTTGGCATTCCTCTTTTTACTGGTAAGGTGTGGAAGTGGAACCGGTAGCCTTGGTCTATGGTTTGCAAAATCCACTTGTCTTTTGTGATATATAGTGCCAATTTTTCGAAAATAAGGCTAACTTTCCGCCTAAAGGTGCTGCTATCTGCTCCCTGGTAGCAGGTGTCAGAGCCAAGTCACTGTGATTGTCCTGTTGCAGTGGCAGTGGTTGTGTCTGTGCCTCGGTTATTGCCTTGCCACTGTCGTCCTCTGTAGGCACCTCCTCTGGATTGATTTCTGCCTCTAGAGCGTCTATTCCTGCCTCTTTGGGATTTTGTGGAGTCTGGAAAGGACCAATTTTTGGCAGGCCAGTTCCTGCTAAACCTTGGGGGCTGAACCTGTAAGAAATCTTTAACTGTTTGTACAGATTTTGCCTTCTCTTCCATTTTCTTCATTACTTGCTGAGCAGGTGTACCAAATAGACTGGCCTTATCCATAGGAGCATCTAACAGCTTTGCTTTAACATGATCCGGTAAGACCTGTTCTTTCAACCATGCATGCCTTCTTATCACTGTGCCAGTCATGGCTGATCTAAATGAAGCCTCCAGTGCATCATAGCCACATTTTAAGGAATGGTTACTAACCTGTTGAATGTTATTCACCATTTCTAATACATATTTCTTATCTAAGGAGTCATCAGAGGACAGCTTTTTAGTTAACTGATCAAGCATAAACTCTTGGTATTGGATCATATGAAACTGACAGTTTAAAGCTCTAGCTGAGAGAGTAGCAGAGGTGTAAACTTTTTTCCCCATCTCTCTAAGGACCTGGATTCCCTTTCAGAAGGAATAGGGTTTTTTGCTGAGGTCGAGGCTACTGCCTTAGGCCCCTGGGATATAGTTTCAGGATCTGCAAGTGGGGCCTTGTATAGGTGGTGATGAGTGTCTGGCACCCTGTAAAATCTATCTGGTTTGGCAGGGGCTGGAGGTAAAGAATCAGGAGCAGTGCAAACATCATTAAATGCATCATCCACAACAGGCAGTACAGGAGGTATAGCTAAGGGCCTATGTTGTGGTAAGTGCAGAAAAGTCCTAAGCCTTTTCTTGAATCTGAGAAATCTTGTCCCTGCCATTGGAATTGTTCTCTCATGGCATATAAGGTTTCCAAAGGAAAATTCCTCTGGTGGAGAGGCAGCTGGAATGGATTCTTCAGCATCGAATCTTCATAAGTAGAAAAAGGAGCCTCTGGCTGGTCTGTAATGTCTGAGTCATCCGCAGAATCATCAGAGGACACTGGCTCGGGGCTCTGCTCTAGGTCTCTCTTCTGGGGGCTGAGAGGCCCTGTCTGGGTGAGATTGGGATCCCCTAATCAAGGATATTAAATCCTCTGCCAGAGTAAGCATTTGTGAACTTGAAGTGGGCCTCTGTGAAGGAGGCTTAGCAGGCCCTGATTTAACAGATTTGGCTGCTTTAGCCCTGGCAAAGGCCTTAATAGACATGGCTGCAGGAGGCCTAGCAGCACCACGTGCTGGGGTAGAGACATCCAAAGGGATGGTGTCTGATAAGTCACTAGGAACCACAATTGTAGGCAAAATTTCTGAGGCCGATTCAACTGAGGTAGCAGGAGCCTCAGTAGTAGTCATGGATTCGGCTGAAGACTGATCGTTTTCGGTTTCGCCGAAACCGAGACACGCTTGCTTAACTGTGGTCTCGGCCGAAACCGCGAGTGTCGGTCCTTTTCTTTGCGTTTTTTAACAATTTGGGTAGTCGGAGGATCCGACGGCATAATGTACGCAAAATCTGAGCCAAAAAACCGTTCAGCAAACTCCGACCGGTTGAAGGAAGCACAGGCCGAACAGGCTGCTACGTCTTGGTCTGGGCCTAAGCAAGGCAGGCAGTAAGAGTGGAAATCTTTATGAGGTATTTGTTTCCCACAAGTTAAACAGTTATTGACTTTTTCTGACATCGGCTGAGGCAAGAAAGAGTCCCCAACGGGTATTTAGCTTTTACAAGTCTTCAAGTAGTATTCGGTAGTAGTAATCTCTGGATCTGACCGACCGGCACTTGCGAACAGCTTCTGCTTGCTGATGCCTTTATACCGAAGACCAGCAGAGATGACGGGTGAAGTGCGACATCAGCGACCCAGACTTTGGCTGCCTGACGACAGGACAACCCATTTGTTATGACTGCAGATGCATCCATGAAGGACATCAGACTTTCAAGGGATTTGTTTCATGGAGCCCCTCTTACCTTAGGTGGAAGGTGGCCTATCTGGCTTTCCTAGGTGATTTTGGAAGGGTAATTCCCTCTGGAACCTGGGAACAGTGGAGAGAGAAATGGGTTTTAAATCCTGGAGTTCCCTGCCCTTTTCTTGAAGTGATTTAAGTAGTTCTGCAACAGAGTAACGCAACAAGGCTTTGTCGTCCAGAGGGGGCATCCATTAACTTGGCCTCAATATTGTCACACAAGGGTTGAAACTTGAGCCATGAACACCTCCTCAGAACATACCCTTAGGCAGCTGCCCTGGCTGAGGCCTCCATGGCATCATAACTGTACTCTATGGATTGCTTTGTAATCTGGGCAGAAGAATTGAGAATGGAGGAGAGCTTAGCCTTCGTGGGAGAGTCGGGGAAAGGAGCTTTTCTACACACTATAAGAGAGCTAGGGAATATTTGGCCATACGAGTTTGATAATTTATTGCCCTGAATGACAAAGCAGCAGAGGTATATACTTTTTTTCCCTAGTCTCACCAGGACTTTGCTCTCCTTACCAGAGGAAAAGCAAGGAGGTGGAAAGCAATAACTTGGAAGCCTTGTCTATGGAAACTGATACAGTAGCTGGGTCTGCAGAGGAAGCTTTGAAGAGGAATTTGGAGTCCTCAGGCACCTTATAAAAATCTATCTGGGCACTTGGGAACTGGAGGCTGGGAGTCTAGAAGCAGCTGTAAAAGGCATCTAAGAAGGCTGGTAGAACAGGGAGGAATGGCATATGGAGGAGGAGACTCCATCTGAAGGTCATAGGTACCTCTTCTGTATGTCAGACACTTGGCAACAGTCCATTTTAAGACTTCATCTTCAGAATAGTTGCCCCAAAGGAAATATCCTCCCCAGGGGAATTTGTACATTAGATTCCTCTGCTGGTTAAGTGTAACCCGAAGGGGAAGAGATTTGGGTTGAATAAGCCAGGGTTTCATCCTCAGAGGTCCTCTTTAAAGGGAGTAGAAGGAAGAAAGTGAGGAGAAATGGGGAAAAAGGAGCCATGGTCTGATGTAGTGCCACAAAGGCATCGAAAAGGTCTTTGGAGAAGGCTTGCCAAGCCAGTGCTTGATCCTGGGGAACCAGAGAAATGTGTTTGGTTTTAACATTTTTCTTTTTAGGAGCTTCCATGTCTTGGAAGGTGGATGGGTGAATGGGCCAGACGTCAACCTGCACTCCACGATTGTAGGCACATCCTTCAGCATGATGATTTGGACGCCACCGCATGGGCCTTCAGTAATAAGCAGTGGTTTCCCCCATATGCCCGAATCGGACACCTGTGAACCGCTCGCAGATGTGCTGGCAGGGTCCTTCACGGCTTCCACTGTGGTACCTGAAGGGGCAAACTCCAAGATGGCCTTCAGACCCACCCTGGCCTTGGGAGGGGCTCCCAGAAGAGAGGGAGCAGCAGGAAGATCAGGCCAAGGCTTGGCCTTTTTAGGTTGCAGCTCATCTGAAGGGCCCAATGTCTCCTCCACATCACACACACTATGTGGAATCTGCCTTCCACACAGACTCTTGCCCTTCCTAACAGACATGTAATCACTAAACACAAAGTTCAAAGAAAAAAAAAACCAGGGTGCTTATCTGAGCCACATTTCACGACTTATCTGGCGAGAGATGATCAGAGTAGACGATCGGACAGAAGGCAGAAAAAGTTTTGAGGTTGGTACATGCTGGCCCGCTTTATACCAAAAGGTCTCTTTATGGCAGACGTATGCTAGCTGATGTCAGGTGCAGTAGCACTGAGACTTCTGTACATTGGCCAGATGTACGAGTCAGCAGAGGTGGACTCCTCACGTTATGAATACTGCAGCATAAACAGAAGGACATCACAGAAGTAAAAGAATCCTTTACTGCGGTGCAGTGCCTCTTATTAATGCGCTTCCTACGGATGTCTTATACAGTCTATTAGAAAAGCTTACAGAAATATCTAGCAATTGATGAGAACACACTTTAAAAAAAATGGACTTTTATCTGCTTCTGTTTCTTCTCCAGTTACTCCTCCCGTATCCCCACCCTCAGCTAGCCAGAGTATCACATTTCCCACCTTGCAAGGATCAGCTAATTTGTCAACTTTGCATGACACTGCATAAACAGGATTAGTCTGCATGGTGTGCCAGTAAAAAAAAAAGTGTTCCCTCATCTTTCTCCTCATCATCTGATAGTACACATTCACAGTAAACAATGTTATCAATCTGTAATACAAGTGTCTCAAGTATTCCTACAGCCATGCCGACAACATACAGATGACAATCGAGTTTGGCTGCTCACAAATATGGACAGGTCTGATAATTAATACTCTGAATCAAAGAATAATCTTACTTTACATAGCGATGCAGTCCTCTGCCTTGTCATCACTTAGACTAGTAATGTCACCTCATATTTTTCAAGACTACTGCTTTAGTATGCACACTCATTGATTATATACTTTGATATTTCTTCATTCACACAATGTAATGCCCAACACTTAGCATTAATTTGGGGACATTATTCCTACCAAAGAATTATGAATACATTTTTTTTTCAACAAGATAGTTATATAGTTGCAACCCCCCACTATATGCACGCTATAGTCTGTAATGCGGCACTGCGGTTGCTTTATCAACTTAACTATAAAAGTGACTGAATTACAGACTGTGTCCACAAAATAAAAGATTAAAAAGGACAGTGAATAGTGATGCACATACCTGTAAAAAGAGATAAAAAGTCTTACCCTTTACAGCAAAACAGTAGCTCCTCAAAATAAGCAGGATAGTACTCCCTAAAGACACGTCCTGCAACTACACTAAACAGAATAGTTCCCCCGAGAAATCCTGTATTTATCACATTTTTATTGGGTACAGAAGCACAAATTTAAAGATATGCCAGATAACTGATGGGGCGTTTCCCGGGTGAAAACTAAAGGAGGGTGGCTCCTGGGCAGTCCTTTGGTAGAAATATTACCAAGTCGTTCCACTGCCTATATACTATGTACAGCTCGAGACTATTATTTGTTTTAAGATGGTTCACAGTACTAGAGTTGTAGGAACGGGTGGTAAAGTCAAAATCATGATTTACTGTAGGATTCATAATATTTTAGAGTGCTACATTCAAGACAGGGAAGAAAAAAACATTTATGAAATCAGAAAACAAGTGAAAACGCACACAGTGGTCCTTTAAACTGCAGTAGAAGACCAAGTAGGAGCTAGAACAGAAACTCCTTCAGAAAGCTTCAAAGCCATAAGGGCACTAAAACCCAGAATGAAATTCTGCCATTCACGATGAGTCTCGTTAGCAGCAGGAGAAACATCTTTATTTTTTTGTTTCTTTTTTAAAAAGGGACGTCAGCCTTGTAAAACATAGATGGCTCAGACCTCGTACAACACTCCATAATCTAAATCTGGAGGAACACCCCTAAGCCGTTTGGTAATAAATCAGCCACAGTTCCCCCTGAACATCCGAAGTGGACACCTGCAAGGCCTCCAGAGATGTGCATGAAGTCAGATCCATGCCAGCCTCTGAAGCAGTCGTGGGAGGGGAATCCAACTAAGGAGATGGACGAACTTCCTGGCTTTCACTAGCCTAGAGAGTCTGGCGGAGGCAACACAGCTTATGGCATCTTTTGCCAAAAGCTTAAAACTTTGGTTTTCTAAATACATGGCCAAAGAGGAAAGCCAGCTATGCAGAATCTTTGGGACAAAAGCCTAGCAAATAGAACAAGTATGGTATACATATGGCTGTGGGAAGCAGTTAGACAAAATTAACATTGTGATGATCTTTGTGGGGAATTTGTCTCCAGCACTGCACCCTTTCTGAATGACAAGAACCCCAAAAAAAACACAAAGGAAAAAAGAAAACACCAACGGGGCACTTATCTGAAAAACGGCTTGGTGAAACAACAAATGAAGCAAGCATTCAGATTGACAATTGAAGATGCGTTCGGACTGCCGGCAAACACGTTCAGAGGATGGTATATCACCTTTATGCCCTACGCTGTACATGGGAAGCATACATCGACATATAATGTACTCTTAGCAACCTGAAGGCTTTAGTATACTGGCTGGACATCAGGCCATCCTTGGCAGGGGATCTTTACTGTAAGGGATACTGCAACAGTGAAATGGAAGGACATCCAACGTTGTCTGGGCCAAAAGGAAGTAAACACAATAACTTTTGGGGAATTCTCCTGAATTTTCACAATTACCCTAAATTTGAGTGGAAAGGGTGAAAAAGCAAAGAAACATTCCCTTCCAAGGAAATGGAAATGCGTCTATTTTTGAATTGGATGTTTTGAAAGGAGGCAAAAAAAATCTACGAGGTGTTCCCTAAGACTGTCAATTCCTGGAAGCCCCGCATCATTCAATTTCCATTTTTGTTTTAACATGTTGATATTAGAGATCTTAGACTACCTTCTTAAACAACTAACAAAATATAGTTAAGCAATCTACCAAACCACTCTTCTCTGTGTTTGGGCTATTGGCAATGATGAGATCCATCTCCAACACCACAATTTACTCACGCTCATTTAGTAATTACTGCCTCATCAGTTTCTCAATTCTTTGCCCAGCTACCAAAACTAATCTCCTTTAAATCTAAATCCACTACCAATATGCAAACTATCTTCAACTCACTCTTCCCCTAACTGGACCCCTAGTCCAGGTGGTTCTAGTTTCAAATGTCGAACTGCCACAGAGTCAAATTCCAAAATCCCGAGACGAGAAGCAAACTGTCAGAACACAAACTTGAAAACATAGAGGATTACTTTATAGACATTCAGAATATCAAACTTGGAGCTGTGCGGAAGGGTAAATTTGCCCAATAATGATGCAGTGCGATCTCAAGAGTTGATATATTAAATGTGCAGGGGGTGTGGGCGTGCAGCCCCCTCCTACAAAAAAAAAACAAGAGAAAAGTAAGATGTTTCAGATAATTGTCTAATAGCAAACGTTATTTATGCTGACATTAGGTATATAGTTGTAGTAGTGGTGTTTGGTTATAAATGAGTTTCTACCTTGTATATTACAGTTTTAAAAAAACATCACTTGCGTCTTATTTTTGGTAATTCAGTTCTGTAGTGGTTTAGTGCAGGTCCTAGGAGTTTTTACATGGTGTGCACCATGTTGGTTATGTTAGATGTCAGTATATTAACAAATAGAGGGTTACTTTTGGTAATGCAAGTCTCGATGTTTTAAAGTTTGTGTTTTGAATACTCAAGTTCCTTGTCTCTGGAGTTTGGAATTACACACTGTAGTAGTTAGACATGTGAAAGTAGAACCATCCAGACATCACAGGTCCTAAGGAATTGGCTGAACTTCTGTGTTATAAACGTGTGTGTGTGTGTGTGTGTGTGTGTGTGTGTGTGTGTGTGTGTGTGTGTGTGTGTGTGTGTGTGTGTGTGTGTGAGCAGAGAAATTAAGGGAAGTGTCCAGCTCCAAACCCCAGAAAGTACAGTTGTGTGCACTTACCATAAATGTAGATGTTAGAGTGTGTTCTCTGTTGCAGTCATTACATTTGGGTAATCTGCTGGCAGGTTGCCCTCAGTCGGCCTGATTAACAAAGTCTTGGGTCCTGCGTCGGTTGCTGTCCCTTCTTCCATGATGTCAGGGGTAAAAAACATGCAGCAGACACCATTGCAATCAGTTTTTCTTACCCCAGATGTCAGGTGCCCCCCAAATGGGGAGCTAAATATTTTTAAGTAATTAAAAACACAAAAATATACCTCCAAACAAAAGAAATACACCAAAAAGGCTTTTAAGCCTAGCAAAGGAAAGTAGAGGTATTGCAAGAGAAAAACAGGGGGATGGAGGGAGGATAACCAGGACTGCAACAGTGAATACACTAACATCTACAGTTATGGTAAGTGTACACAACTGTACTATGTTCTTCGTGTTTCACTGTTGCAGTTATTACATTTGGGTAGATTCCCAAAGCTATGGTTGGGAGGATGGATTTATACAGCATTAGCTATAAGGCCCTGCAGGACAGCAGTGGCAAAGCCAGCTCTGGATTTAAAGAAAGGTAAATGGTAATGTTTGGTGAATGTATGAACTGAGCTCCAGGTAGCAGCTTCTAGAATGTCTCTAGTCGGAACACCTCTGAGAAAGGCTGTAGAAGTAGATGCTGCCCTGGTGGAATGAGATCTGATCCCCTGTGGGATAGTTTTACCATGGTGCATAAAGCAGAAACGAATACAATGGCTTATCCATTTGGAAATAGTCTGCTTTGAAATAAATAGCCTTTCCCTCTGCCCCTGCAGCAAATGCCACCAGTAGTTGTTCAGATTTTCTTAGAGATATTGTCCGGTTTAAGGAAAATCTAAGTGGTCTGTGTACATTCATTCAATGAATGCAGAATCCGCTCCCCCCTTGTTCTGTGGATTGGGAAAGAAAGTTGGCAAATGAATGGATACCACCTTAGGCATGAAGGATGGATTGGTCCTGAGAGACACCCTGTCCGCATGAAATATAATGAAATCTCCACTGCCATAACAGTCTGTAATTTGGAAATCCTTCTAGCTGAAGTGACTGCTAAAAGGAAAGCTGTTTTCCAAGAGAGAAATTTTAAGTCTGCAGTAGCAGCTGGTTCGAAAGGAGGCAGAGTGAGTTTTTCCAACACAAAATTGAGGTCCCAGACAGGGGTTGGAGCTCTCCTGGGTGATCTTAAGTTTTTTGCCCCTCTGAGATACTGCTTTAGCAGAGGATGAGAGAAGAGGGGAGGTTCTGTGTTGTAATGAGCTGAAATGGCTGAGGCATGGATTTTTATGGAAGAAAAGGACAGGCCCTTGTGAAGCATCTCAGTCAAGTATTGTAAAATCTGAGGAATATTGGGCACTGTTATGCTTATCCCATGTGATTGATTCCAGGCACAGAATATTTTCCATTTGTCAGCATAAAATTTTCTAGTACTAGGCCTTCTTACCTCCAAAATGACATCCATCACAAGTTTGCTGAGGGATGTTAAGGGTAAATTTAGGTGAATGAAGATTCAAAGTTTGGAGCAGAGTGTGCAGAATTTGGCTGTTCTGCTGAGACAGTAAGTAAGGTGTCTGGGGCAGGTGCCATGGTGGAAGGTGTGACACACTGCGCAGGAGTGGGTACCAGTGTTGGAGAGGCCAGTCTGGAACAATCAAAATCATTTTTAGTTTTTCCTGTGCGACTTTTAGTAGAAGTTTGGAGAGCAGAGGCAGAAGTGGAAAAGCATAGACCGATAGAGCATCCACTTTCCAGGCTTTTTTGCGAGGAGTCCTTGTGCAGAATTTGTCCAACTGATGGTTCTGGGGTGAGGCAAAAAGATCTAGGTCTGGACTCCCCCATTGGGATGAGGCAAAACAATCCATGTCTTGACTCCCCCATTTGCGTAAAAACAAGCTGAAAATCTGTGGTTCCAGTTTCCATTCGTGTGGGTCCATGAGATTTCTGCTTATTTCATCTGCCAGAGTATTCAGCTTTCCTGGCAGGAATTGAGCTTGTAGTTGTATTTGAAAGGTCAAGGCAGTGTTCCACAATGCCATGGCTACTCTGCAAAGGGGATAGGAGTGTGTACCCCCCCCTGCTTGTTTATGTACCACATAACTGTGGTGTTGTCTGTCTTTATCATTAATTGTCCTGGATGAAGGTAGTCCTTGAAGGCTGTCAGAGCATTCTGTACAGCTAACATCTCTTTTTGGATTGATATGAAGGTGCATTTGATTTGGGCTCCATTTGCCGTTAATGCACTTCCCCGCCAGATGAGCCCCCCAAGCATAGTCTGATGCGTCTGTAGTTAGGGTTTGGGTGGCAGGGGGTGGAGTGAATGGTAGTCCCTTGTTTTGGTGGCAGGCCTCTGCCCACCATAGGAACTCTAGTTGCAGGCAAGGTATGACAGGAATCATGGTTTCCAGGCTGTGACAATATTGACTCCATAAACTAAGTACCACTGAAGCTTCCTCATATGCAGTCTTGCATATGGTATTAGAAGAATGCAGGAGGCCATGAACTCCAAGGCTTGCAGAATTTGTCTTGCAGATAGCAGGGTTTTTGTGGCCACTTGTTTGAAGTAAGTTACCAAATGAATTTGCTTTTCTGGCATAAGGTAAGCCATCTGGGCAGTTGTATTCAAGCTTGCACCCAGGAATAGAATTTGAGAGGGTATCAGTTGTGATTTCTTTTCGTTTATGGTGTACCCTAGACAAGTTAGAACCCTTTTTACAAACGCCATATGTTTTTGAAGAATGTCCCTCTTTTCTGCCAGAATTAGATAATCGTCCAGGTATGGATATATTTGAATATTTCTTTGCCTGCAAAATGCAATTACTGGAGCCAGTCACTTTGTGAAGACCCTGGGCTCAGTAGATAAGCCAAAGGGCAGTGCAGAGAACTGATAATGCAAAATAGCCTGCTTTGAAGGAGAGGTATCTTCTGCAAGATTCCCCGATTGGGATATGCAGGTAAGCCTCTTTTAAGTCTAGAGTTACCAACCAGGCATATTTGCCTAGCATAGAAAGTAACAGTTGAAGAGTCAGCAACTTGAATTTTGGAATGTCCAGAAGTGTGTTTAGAGTAGATAAATTCAGAATTGGACGCCATGATGTCTCTTTTCTGGATACCAGGAAAAGTCTTGAATATAAACCTTGTCCCTTTTCCTCTTCTGGGACTGGATGAATAGCTCCCATGTTCATAAGAGACAGTACATGTTTCTAGTCCTCTGCCCACTGATCTGCGGGCAGGTCTGGCCATCCATTTGGGATTGGCAATGTGTGGAAATTAAATCTGTATCCCTGGGATACTATATTTAAAACCCATTTGTCCTGGGTTATAAGTTGCCAGTTTCTTGCATGAAAGTGCCAGTTTTCCCCCCAAAGGGGCAGCTAAAACATAAGTGCTTGGTAAGTGTAGAAGGAAGTCACTGAGACCGCGTACCATAGGGAGGTGCCTTGTTTCCAGATTTGGAGGAGGAGGCACCCTATTTTTGTTCTAAAAGTCCTTTGTGACTGAAACCTGGAGCCTTTGGAATATCTGGGTTTGACTTGAGTGGCTCTCGAAGGAACTGGAAAGGACCAGTTCTTAGTAGGCCAGTGCCTTCTTGGAGGTTGCACTTGTAAGACGTCTTTCACAGTTTGCCTAGATTTAGCTTTATCTTCCATCTTTTTTAAAACTTCTTCAGCCTTATTACCAAAGAGATTGTCCTGTTGTAAAGGAGCATCCAACAATTTTGCTTTAACATGATCAGGCAGAGTTTGCCCTGAGCCAAGCATGCCTTCTTAGCATAGACCCAGTTACAGCAGCCCTGCAAGAGGCCTCCAAAGAATCAAAAAGTACAGTTTTGTACCTACCATAAATGTAGATGTTCGAAGATCCACATTGCTGCAGTCCTTACACTTGGGTAGTCCGCTGTCCTCGGTCGGCAGCGGACTACCCAAGTGTAAGGACTGCAGCAATGTGAGATGAAGAACATCCACATTGCAAAGTAGGTTTTCCAACTTGTTCAGCTGAATGCAATAAATCCTGTAAGTCTATTTTCCACACAGTCAGAAATTAACATTTTCTGTTTAAGCAGTCCCAGGATATGCTGCTGATATTTAAGCATATGAAATTGACAGTTTAAAGCCTGACTGCCATGGTTGCAGAAGTGTAAACTTTCTTACCCCATCTATCCAGCACCCTGGAATCTAATCAGAAGGGGTAGGATTTTTAGCAGTAGAGGCCTTAATGCCCTTGGGACCCTGAGAAATGGTTTCAGGATCTACAATAGGATTTTTGAAAAGGAATTTGTGCGAGTCAGGAACCCTGTATATCGGTCTGGCTTACAAGGAGCTGGAGGCAGAGAATTGCCATACTAGATTCTGAAAAAACATAAACAACGTCTAGAACAGAAGGTATAGCCAAAGGCCTATGCTGAGGAAGAAGAAAATCCCCAAGTCTCTTTTTAGATTCAGAGAAATCCTGACTTTCCCAGTGGAAATGTTCCCATACAGGTTTCTCCTAAAGAAAAATCCTCAGGAGGAGAAGCAGAAGGAATGGAATCTTCTGCATCAGAGTCCTCATAAGTAGGTATAGACAAATCCTGTTCATTAGAAGAGTCAGAAGAAATAGAATCCTGTTCAGAAGATTCATAATCAATGTCTTGCCTAGGCCTCTTAGAAGGGGGGGGGGGGGATTGCTACCTCTGATCAGAGTAATTAAATCTTCAGCCATTTTGATCATGTTTTTTAGGCATAGGGGCCTGCACATGTGGGCCCAGGAGTCGTTTTTTTTAGACATAGATTTAGATTGTGGCCTTAGTTTTGAAGATGGTATCGGTCTAATATACAAATCTGTAGACCTGAAAACATCCTCAGAAGCCGGTACCTGCACAGGGGCTCCGGACCCATCTAAGGTAGAGACATCCGCGGGGTCCATAACTGAAGCATCTCACGGCATACCGGACTCAGAACGGGTCTCAGTAGAGGCCTGCGAATCAGAAGTAGCGGGTATCAGGGGCTGCTAAAGCACCTCACCGAGTACTGGCAAACTGGCCACTGGCTTAGGAGAAGCGTTGTCGTCAGTTTTGGACCTAGACGGCCTGTCTTTTTCTTTGCGTTTTTAGGTATTCCGGAAGTCGGATTGCTAACAGACAACATTTCTGGATAATTAAAGTGCGAGCCAAAACATTTACAAGCAAAAAAATATACCGACGTTTAATACTGCATTGATTAAAACCGATAGCAAGGTACGTTGTGGTCAGGGCCTAGGCAAAGAATACAGTACAAAAGAAAATCCTTATGCGGTATTTGCTTCCCACAAGTAATGCAATTAACTTTTACTGACATCGGTAAGGAGCAAGAAGAAGAAAAAAAAAAAAAAAAAAGTTTCCCCAATGGGGGTACTTAGCTTTTTTAGCTTAAGACTTCGGTTCCAAAACTCGAAAACGAAGATTTCAAGAGTCAACCGACTGGCATTTGCCACGCAGTGCCTTAAGCAAAAGCAGTTCACAAGAAAGACTGATTTAATGGCGTCAGCTGCATGTTTTATACCCCTGACGACCTGACGTCATGGAAGAAGGGACAGCAACCAACGCAGGACCCAAGACTTTGTTAATCAGGCCGACTGAGGGCAACCTGCCAGCAGATTACCCAAATGTATTGACTGCAACAATGAACATGTGCCTAACACACTAGTTAAAATTACTCCTCAACATCCTGGATGAATCCTGGCACTTCTGGAAATGTAATCCCATGCCAGAAATCAGGAAGCAGTACAAAAATCTAAGGAACCTGGCCATTAGAAGACATTCTATGACACATAAATCGCCAAAATGTCATACGTAGTACTAGGAAATTTTTGAGAGAGGAAATATAGGACCTAACCTGCCTCACACTTCAATTTATTCCTTTAGCTGGTCTAAGTTTTCTATATAGTGACCTTCCCAAACATGCCATAAAGTGTCTAACACCCCGATAAACACTCCATGCCACCAGCAATATCTTCCTCTCTTTTTTTATTCCCAGCAGATACAAGATCTCCCAGGTATAAACAACCTAAATCAATGGTTCATACATAACCATTGTGGCTTCACTGTTGCATCATTAAAACTTAGATCTTTTAATCTTGGTCTTACTACAAATATCATTTGTAACACACAGCACAGAAATGTGCAACAGCAAATTCACTACCCAAACAAAAAGCACCACTTCCATCACACTAATACGCAAAATCTTTGACAAAATTGTTTACATTCAATTCGCAGAATACCACCTTCTCTCACATGGCTTCTGGTCAGGAATGGGCCCAGACAGAACAATCCAGTCGCTGACTGATGAAAGTCGTATGCGAATGGAAAAAAATCATGTTCTCTGGTTCAGTTTTTATAGACCTTACCAGAATCTTTTGGTATTTTCTTTGGGAAAGAGATAGAGTTGAGGAGAACAAGATCACATTGATGCATCAAGCCCCATTGGTAGCCATGTTGTGGAAAACAGGCTAAAATTACACATAAGAGCACTTAAGGAATGATTTTGAGGTGTTAAAATAGGTCAGGAAACAGAGTGAAAAAAATGATTTTTAGTTCTAGGGTGGAGTTTTCCTTTAACTTTGGTATCTGATGTACTCTCTTTTCAGCAACCTTTGGGATAGAGACCCCAGCCATACAATTGGATGTCCCCAAGAGAGGATTTGCAATATGGTGGAGCTGAAGGCTGTTCTGGATCTAGACTGATGTCCATCTTGTAATGAGAGATAATGGTAAAAGAAGAAGCCCAAGTGTCTGCTGCAAAAATGTCATTAAAGGAACGGCAATCAAAAAAAGGCTGAAGTAGTAGCTCCTGCCCTGGTAGAGTAGGTCTTAGGTTTAGAGGGAAAGGAAATACCTTTTCACAAAAAGAAAAACTACACATATTCAGAACTCCATCTGGACAAGGTAAACTTCGAAACTGGTCATCCAAGTTCTTCCTAGAAAAGGACAAATTCGAGTGGAAGTTCTTCCTAGAAAAGGACAAATTCGAGTGGATTTACTGAAATGTTTTGTTCCATGTTAAATCTTGAAGGACTATGAAAGTCTAGATAACGAAACACATACTCTCCTCTGTAAATGAATTTAGGAAAGAAAGCAAGATTGGGAGGCCACCTTAGGGGAATATTTGCAGAGTAAGCCCTGTAATTCCAACCCTTCTGTAAAAAAAAAAAGTCCATGGTAGAAACGGGTTCACTAACAAAACCTCCTTTTAAATTAGCAGTTACAAACTCTGAAGAGCAAATCCCAAGAAAAAGCAGAGCCTTGATCATACAAAAGTACCTTTCAAAAATGCAACAGAAGTATGAGCCTGACCTATGTGGAAAACAGAAATGGTTGCCATTTGGATCTTAATGGTAGAAGAACTCAGCCTCGACAGAGTCCTGCAAGGAAATCCAGAAAGTACAGTTTTGTACCTACCATAAATGTAGATGTTCGAAGATCCACATTGCTGCAGTCCTTATACTTGGGTAGTCCGCTGTCCTCGGTCGGCCCGAATATCAAAGTATAAGGCTGACGTCGGTCAAGGCGCATTTGACTGACATCAGGACGTCAGGGTACAAATGCGCATGACCGACGTCATATCCTCAGTCTTTTCTTGCCCCAGATGTCAGAAGACCCTAAAAATAAAGGTCAAAACCAAAAGACAGCAAACAACCAACCGACCACCCTTGCACTAACTATATGTACAATATATACAATATACACAATATGTACAACCCAACCCACACAACCGCCTCTAACTACAGAGGGGAAGGAGGGAGGTAAATTGGACTGCAGCAATGTGGATCTTGAACATCTACATTTATGGTAGGTACAAAACTGTACTATGTTCTTCATCTCACATTGCTGCAGTCCTTACACTTGGGTAGAATCCCAAAGCAGAGGTAAGGGAGGATGGCTAACTACAAGGAAGCAGGAGCTGCCAAAATGCCCTGCAAAACAGCAGTGGCAAAACCAGCCCTGGATTTAGAGTAAAGTGGCAGGTTATAATGCCTAGAAAAAGTATGCACTGAACTCCAAGTAGCTGCCTCCAAAATATCCTTGGTTGCCACTCCCCTCAAAAAAGCTGTTGATGTGGCAGTAGCCCTAGTGGAATGAGGCCTAATCCCAGCTGGAATCTCCTTGCCATGATGGGAATAACAAAGCAATGCAAAACCCAATCCACTTAGAAATAGTTTGTTTTGACACAGGCTTGCCCTGAGAACTCAAAGCAAAAGAAACAAACAACTGCTGAGACTGCCTGAACCCTTTAGTTCTGTCCAAATAATAACGCAACTGCCTGTGTACATCTAAAGTGTGCAAAATCTTTTCCCCTTTATTTTGGGGATTTGCATAAAAAGTAGGCAAATGAATAGTTTGGTTTAAAGCCACACTAGAAACCACCTTAGGCATAAAGGAAGGATTAGTACGTAATGATACCCTATCCTTATGGAAAATCAAGAAAGGCTCAACCGCCATAAGGGCCTGCAATTCAGAAACCCTTCTTGCAGAGGTAATTGCCAACAAAAAGCAGTCTTCCATGATAAATATTTCAACTCAGAAGTAGCTGCAGGCTCAAAGGTTGTAGAGTGAGTTTCTCCAACACAAAATTGAGATCCCAAGCAGGAGTAGGAGCTCTTCGGGGGTCTTATATTCTTTGCCCCTCTAAGAAATTGCTTGAACAAAGGATGAGAAAACAATGGTGGGACACAATCATAGTGTGCGAAATTGCTGCAGCATGAACCTTAATAGAAGAGAAAGACAAACCTTTGTCCAGTAACTCAGTAAGATATTGAAGAGCCACACTCAAATTAGGCTCAGAAACATCAAAATCTTTGCTGCACTCCAAAATAAAAATCTCTTCCATTTATCTGCGTACACTTTCCTTGTACTAGGCCTTCTAGCTTCCAAAATCACATTCAAAACTTGTTGTGGAAGTTGAGACCCTCTATGGTTCAAAACAGAATATGCCAGGCCGTTAGGTGAAGAGAGTGAAGTTTGACATTCAGCAAATGGCTGTCCTCCTGTGACAACAGGTGTGGAATCGAAGGCAAAGGCCATGGAGGCTTCCGTACCAGACTTCTCAGTAATGGGTACCAGTGCTGTCTTGGCCAATCTGGAGCTATTAAAATCATCCTTGGCTTGTCCTGTCTGACCTTTAGAAGTACCTTTGGGAGGAGAGGCAGAGGAGGAAAGGCATACACATGAAGATTGCTCCAATTGAAAGAAAGAGCGTCCACTTTCCAAGCTGTGGGATGAAACCTTTTTGTGCAAAACTTTGGCAGCTGATGGTTTAGTGGAGAAGCGAACAGATCTATGTCTGGAGTTCCCCATGACACTGTCAATTTCTGAAATACATGAGGATCCAATTTCCACTCGTGGGGATCCATAATTGCCTGCTCAACACATCTGCTAAGGAGTTCTGTGCTCCTGGCAGAAACCTTGCCTGAAGATTGAGCTGTAAACTGAGAGCAGTCTCCCACAAAATCATTGCTTGCCTGCATAGAGGATAAGAATGTTCCCCTTGCTTGTTGATGTACCACATGACAGTTGTGTTGTCTGTTAGAATCAACACCTGCCCTGGAAGAAGTAAATCCTTGAAAGCTATTAATGCAAACTGGACTGCTAACATCTCCTTCAGGTTGATATGTAGATGTTGTAGTCTGGCAGGCCACTTGTCTTGTATCCACTTTCCATTTAGATGAGCTCCCCAAGCTTTGTCTGAGGCATCTGTCGTTAAAATCTGACTTGCCTCTGGCCGGGTCACAGAGAGTCCCTTGTTTAGGTGACATTCCTGAGCCCACCACAAAAATTCCTTTTGAATGCAAGGTATTATTTGAATGACCGTGTCTAGATCCTGGCAGTGCTGTGTCCATACATTTTTGAGATACCATTGCAGCTTCCTCATATGCAGTTTGGCATTGGGAAGCACCAGAATACAAGATGCCATGAACCCTAAGGCTTGAAGGACTGCCCTTGCAGTCAGCCCGGACTGATGAGATAGCTGATGGAAGTAAAGGGATAGACTCTTTTGTTTGTCCGGGGTTAAAAAGGCCATCTGGGATGCTGTATTCAGTCTCACACCCAGAAAGCACATGTCCTGAGAGGGTACTAGACTGGACTTTATTTCGTTCACAGAATACCCCAGGCATCTTAGCACTGCTATCACATATTCCAAATGATGAAAAAGCTCTTCCCTTCCTTGAGCCAGAATCAGGCAGTCGTCCAAATAAGGATAGATCTGTATTCCTTTTAGCCTGAAGAAAGCTATCACTGGAGCCAGAACTTTCGTGAACACTCTGGGCGCAGTAGATAAGCCAAAGGGCAATGCAGAGAACTGATAGTGAGAAGTCCCAGCTCGAAAACGCAGATACTTCCTGCAACTTAGTCTGATAGGAACATGAAGGTAAGCCTCCTTGAGATCCAAAGTTACCATCCAATGATCTTTGCCCAGCAGAGGTAAAAGCTGCTGTAACGTCAACATTTTGAACTTGAGAATGTCCAGATAAGTGTTGAGGGTAGACAAATCCAAAATTGGTCTCCACGTGTTCCCCTTCTTTGGTACTAGGAACAGGCGAGAATAAAATCCTAGGCCCACTTCTGGCATAGGAACCGGCTGTATGGCCCCTATTTGGAGTAACAGAGAAACTTGCTTGTGAGCCTCTATTCTTTGTTGAGGAGGAACGTCTGGCATGCCTTTGAAAGGAGGCAAGGTATGGAAATAAAACCTGTAACCGTGGTGTATGATATCCAATACCCATCTGTCTTGGGTAATTAAACTCCAATTTTCTTTGAAAAGTGCCAACCTTCCTCCCAAAGGTGCTGCCAGGCAGAAGGCTCTGGCAGCTGAAAAGGTAGGTCATTGGGTCTGTTTACGAAAGGACTGACCCCTGCCCTCACCCGAAGACTGGGCAGGAGAACTCCCTGTTCTAGGCCTGAAAGAGCCCTGAGCTCTGCCCCTACCACGTCTAGATCTACTTCTAGACTGGGAATCATAAGAAGGATACGTCCACCCCTTAGTAGGCCAATTTCTACTAAACTTTGGAGGCTGGACCTGCAAAAAATCTTTAACAGTCTGCATAGACTTAGCCTTGTCTTCCATTTTCTTTAAAACTGCCTCAACAGGAGGACCAAACAACACGTCAGATTGTAAAGGAGCATCTAAAATCCTTGTTTTAACATGTTCAGACAAATTTTGATCCCTTAGCCAGGCGTGCCTGCGAAGAACTGACCCAGTGGCAGCCACCCTAGACGAGGCCTGTACAGCATCAAAAAGTACAGTTTTGTACCTACCATAAATGTAGATGTTCGAGGATCCACATTGCTGCAGTCCTAACTATTGGGTAGTCCGCTGTCCAGTCGGCCCGAATACCAAAGTATATGGCTGACGTCGGTCAGGGCGCCTTAGACTGACGTCAGTACGTCAGGGTACTAATGCGCATGACCGACGTCATATCCTCAGTCTTTTCTTGCCCCAGATGTCAGAAGACCCTAAAAAGACAAGGCCAAATATACCTGCACCAAAAATATGTACAATATATACAAAATTACCAGCATATAACCTCACCTACACAACCACCCCTAAACACAGAGGGGAAGGAGGGAGGATTGGACTGCAGCAATGTGGATCCTCGAACATCTACATTTATGGTAGGTACAAAACTGTACTATGTTCTTCATTCCACATTGCTGCAGTCCTAACTATTGGGTAGAATCCCAAAGCAGAGGTAAGGGAGGCTGGCAAATCATAAAGAAGCAGGAGCTGACAACATGCCTTGCAAAATAGCTGTGGCAAAACCAGCCCTAGACTTAGAGTAGAGAGGAAGGTGATAATGCTTAGAGAAAGTATGCACTGAACTCCAAGTAGCTGCCTCCAAAATATCCTTAGTTGCCACCCCCCTTAGAAATGCTGTTGAAGTGGCAGTAGCCCTAGTGGAATGAGGCCTAATCCCAGCTGGGATCTCCTTGCCATGATGGGAATAACAAAATGCAATGCAAAACCCAATCCACCTAGAAATAGTTTGTTTTGACACAGGCTTGCCCTGCGAACTCAAAGCAAAAGAAAAACAACTGCTGAGACTGCCTAAAATCCTTAGTCCTGCTTAAATAATAACGCAATTGCCTGTGTACATCTAAAGTGTGCAAAATCTTTTCCCCTTTATTTTGGGGGTCTGCATAAAAAGTAGACAAATGAATAGTTTGGTTTAAAGCCACACTAGAAACCACCTTAGGCATAAAGGAAGGATTAGTACGTAATGATACCCTATCCTTATGAAAAATCAAAAAAAGGCTCTACCGCCATAAGGGCCTGCAATTCAGAAACCCTTCTTGCAGAAGTAATGGCCAACAAAAAAGCAGTCTTCCATGACAAGTATTTCAATTCAGCAGTAGCCGCAGGCTCAAAAGGTTGTAGAGTAAGTTTCTCCAACACAAAATTGAGGTCCCAAGCAGGAGTAGGAGCTCTACGGGGGTCTTATATTCTTTGCCCCTCTAAGAAATTGCTTGAACAAAGGATGCGAAAACAATGGTGGGTCACAATCATAGTGAGCTGAAATTGCTGCAGCATGAATCTTAATGGAAGAGAAAGACAAACCTTTGTCCAATAACTCAGTAAGATATTGAAGAGCCACACTCAAATTAGGCTCAGAAATCTCCATATTGTTTGCTGCACTCCAAAATAAAAACCTCTTCCATTTTTCTGCGTACACTTTCCTTGTACTAGGTCTTCTGGCTTCCAAAATCACATTTAAAACTTGTTGAGGAAGTTGAGACCTGCTGTGTTTCAAAACAGAATATGCCAGGCTGTTAGATGAAGCGAGTGAAGCTTGACATTGAGCAGGTGACCGTCCCTCTGAGACAACAGGTGTGGAATCAAAGGTAAAGGCCATGGAGGCTTCCTTACCAGACTCCTCAGTAATGGGTACCAGTGTTGCGAGGCCAATCTGGAGCTATTAAAATCATCCTTGGCTTGTCTTGTCTGACCTTTAGGAGCACCTTTGGGAGAAGAGGCAGAGGTGGAAAGGCATACACATGAAGATTTTTCCAACTGAAAGACAGAGCATCCACTTTCCAAGCTGTGTGATGAAACCTCTTTGTGCAAAACTTTGGCAGCTGGTGGTTTAGTGGAGAAGCGAACAGATCTATGTCTGGAGTTCCCCATGACACTGTCAATTTTTGAAATACATGAAGATCCAGTTTCCACTCGTGGGGATCCATGATTTGTCTGCTTAACACATCTGCTAAGGAGTTCTGTGCGGTCGGCAGAAACCTTGCCTGAACATTTAGTTGCAAGCTGAGCGCAGTCTCCCATAAAATCATTGCTTGCCTGCACAACGGGTAAGAATGTGTTCCCCTTGTTTGTTGATGTACCACATGACAGTAGTGTTGTCTGTTAGAATCAACACCTGCCCTGGAAGAAGTAACTCCTTGAAAGCCATTAATGCAAACTGGACTGCTAACATCTCTTTCATGTTGATATGTAGATGCTGTAGTCTGGCAGGCCACTTGTCTTGTATCCATTTTCCATTTAGATGAGCTCCCCAAGCAATGTCCGAGGCATCTGTCGTTAGAATCTGACTCGCCTCTGGCGGGTCACAGAGAGTCCCTTGTTTAGGTGACATTCCTGAGCCCACCACAAAAATTCCTTTTGAATGCAAGGTATTATTTGAATGACAGTGTCCAAATCCTGGCAGTGCTGTGTCCATACATTTTTGAGATACCATTGCAACTTCCTCATATGCAGTTTGGCATTGGGAAGCACCAGAATACAAGATGCCATGAACCCTAAGGCTTGAAGGACTGTCCTTGCAGTCAGCCCGGACTGAAGAGATAGGTGATGGAAGTAACTGGAAAGATTCTTTTGTTTGTCCGGGGTTAGAAAGGCCATCTGGGCTGCTGTATTCAGTCTCACACCCAGAAAGCACATGTCTTGAGAGGGTACTAGACTGGACTTTATTTCGTTCACAGCAGTGCTGCCTAGGGTATTCTATCACAAATTCCAAATGCTGTAAAAGGTCTTCCTTTTCTTGAGCCAGAATCAGGCAGTCGTCCAAGTAAGGATAGATTTGAATTCCTTTTAACCTGAAGTAAGCTATCACTGGAGCCAGAACCTTTGTGAATACTCTGGGCGCAGTAGATAAGCCAAAGGGCAATGCAGAGAACTGATAATGAGAATTTCCAGCTCAGCAGATACTTCCTGCAACTTAGTCTGATAGGCACATGAAGGTAAGCTTCCTTGAGATCTAAAGTTACCATCCAGTGATCTTTGCCCAGCAGAGGTAAAAGCTGTTGCAACGTCAACATTTTGAACTTGGGAATGTCCAGATAAGTGTTGAGGATAGATAAATCCAAAATTGGTCTCCACGTGTTCCCCTTCTTGGTACTAGGAACAGGCGAGAATAAAATCCTAGGCCCCTTTCTGGCACAGGAACTGGCTGAATGGCCCCTATTTGAAGCAACAGAGAAATTTGCTTGTGAGCCTCTTTTCTTTGTAGAGGAGGAATGTCTGGCATGCCTTTGAAAGGAGGCAAGGTATGGAAATAAAACCTGTAACCGTGGTGAATGATATCCAAAACCCATCTGTCTTGGGTAATTAAATCCCAATTTTCTTTGAAAAGAGCCAGCCTTCCTCCCAAAGGTGCTGCCAGGCGAGAATGTACTGGCAGCTGAAAAGGTAGGTCATTGGGTCTGTTTACGAAAGCACTGACCCCTGCCCTCACCAGAAGACTGAGCAGGTGAACTCCCTGTTCTAGGCCTAAAAGAACCTTGTGCTCTGCCCCTACCACGTCTAGACCTACCCCTAGACTGGGAATCATAAGCAGGATATGTCCATCCCTTAGTAGGCCAATTTCTACTAAACTTCGGAGGCTGAACCTGCAAAAATCCTTAACAGTTTGCATAGACTTAGCCTTGTCCTCCATTTTCTTTAAAACTGCTTCCACAGGCACCAAACAACACACCAGACTGTAAAGGAGCATCCAAAATCCTTGTTTTAACATGCTCAGCTAAATTCTGATCCCTCAACCAGGCGTGCCTACGAAGAACAGAACCAGTGGCAGCCACCCTCGAGGAGGCCTGCACAGCATCAAAACCACACTGCAGGGAATGTTTACCCACCTGTTCAGACACATGAACTAAATCCTGCAACTCTTTACACTCAATACCTTCTGCCAGAGCATCCACCTTAGATTTCAATTGTGAAAGGAGATAATTCTGATATTTTAACATGTGAAACTGACAATTCAACGCCCTCATGGCTAAAGTGGAAGAAGTATACACTTTCTTTCCCCATCTATCCAAAGCCCTTGCCTCTTTATCAGGAGGAACAGGATTTTTAACAACAGAGGCCTTCACACCTTTAGGCCCCTGAGAGACAGTTTCAGGGTCTGCCCTAGGACTCTTAAAAGATACTTATGAGCTTCAGGCACCCTATAGTACCTATCCGGTTTAACTAGGGCAGCAGGCAAAGAATCAGGATTCAGGAAGCCTCTGCAAAACATCTTCCACCACATTCAGAACAGGAGGTATAGCTAAAGGCCTATGCTGGGGTAAAAACAAGAATTCCCTAAGCCTCTTCCTGGAATCAGAGAAATCTTGACCTTCCCATTTAAAATGCTCCCTCATGGAATGCAGAGTCTCTGAAAATGAAAAATCCTCAGGAGGAGAAGCTGAAGGAGTAGAATCATCCACATCAGAATCAGAATAAGGAGGATACACCTGCAAGTCTTCAGCCGAAGACTCAGAAGCCTCCGAACATTGCTCAAAACTCTCAAACTCAGGTTCCACCCTAGGCCTCTTATCAGGAGGGGGCATAGAACCTCTAATCATAGTAATTAAATCCTCTGCCATTTTAAGCATATGTTTCTTAGGCAAAGACCCTGAAGCACTAGGAGAAACCCCACTGAAGCTAAACTTGGCCTGCCTCTCAAAGAAGCCTTGGAAACAGAAGGAGGCTCTAACCACCTTAGGAAGAGAGGGAAGAACAGCCACCTGAGAAGCCCCTCAGCCTGGCCTACTTCCTGAGAGGACACATCTTGTAACAGTAAAGTCTCTCCCTGAGACTCCAAAGAAACTCCTGGCAGAACCTCCGGCTCCACTGAGCCTTCTAGAGAACCGACGTCCGGGACTGTCGGTTCTTCAACTCTAGGCTTTGCTGCTTTGTCCTTGCGCTTTTTGGCGGGCGTCGGAACATCCGGCGGCATTTTATAATTACAACGCTTCCCAAAACTAACCTGGCACAGTCTAACCTTCTCTTAATAGTGCGTTTGTTAAATCTAGCACAAGGCGGCATCCAACAAAGTCGTGCTCAGGCCTAAACAAGGTATACACAAAGTATGGTAATCCCTATGAGGTATCCGTTTCCCACAAGAAATACAGTTATTCACTTTTTCTGACATCCGGTTAAATACTGAGGCAAGAAAAACCAAAATATTCCCCAACGGGGTACTTAGCCAACTTTGATTCGGTCTGAAACTCTGACTTCAGAAACTTTCAGAACGCCAACCTGCACTCGCAAAATTGCTTCTGCATCGGACCATGCGGCAAAAGACTGAGGATATGGCGTCGGTCATGCACATTAGTACCCTGACGTACTGGCGTCAGTCTAAAGCTGACCGGCGTCAGCCATACTTTGGTATTCGGGCCGAATGGACAGCGGACTACCCAATAGTTAGGACTGCAGCAATGTGGAATGAAGAACATCCACATTGCAAAGAATGCTTACCCACCTGTTCAGAAACATGTACTAAATCTTGCAACTCTTTACAATCAATACCTACTGCCAGAGCATCAACCTTAGACTTCAATTGTGAAAGGAGATAGTTTTGGTATTTCAACATGTGAAACTGGCAATTCAAAGCCCTCATAGCAAGAGTGGAAGAAGTATAAACTTTCTTTCCCCATCTATCCAAGGCCCTAGCCTCTTTGTCTGCAGGAACCAGATTCTTTACAACAGAAGCCTTAACACCTTTAGGCCCCTGGCTAACAGTTTCTGGGTCCGCCCTAGGACTCTTAAAAAGATACTTATGAGCTTCAGGCACCCTGTAATACCTATCCAGCTTAACAGGAGCAGGAGGCAAAGAATCAGGATTAAGAGAAGCCTCTGAAAAAACATCTTCCACTACATCCAAAACAGGAGGTATAGCCAAAGGCCTATGCTGGGGTAAAACAAAATTCCTAAGCCTTTTCCTGGAATCAGAGAAGTCTTGACCTTCCCACTTAAAATGCTCCCTCATGGAATGAAGAGTTTCTGAAAAGAAAAATCCTCAGGAGGAGAAGCAGAAGGAGTAGAATCATCCACATCAGAATCAGAATAAGGAGAGTACTCCTGCAAGTCTTCAGCCGAAGACTCAAACATCTGAAGCCTGCTCAAAACCCCCCAGCTCAGTCTCCATCCTAGGTCTCTTATCAGGAGGGGGCATAGAACCCCTAATCAAAGTAATCAAATCTTCTGCCATTTTAAGCATATGCTTCTTGGGCACAGTTCCTGAAGAGCTAGGGGTAACACCAACTGAAGCTAAACCTGGCCTGCCCCTGGGAGAAGCCTTTGAAACAGAAGGAGAGGGCCTAGCCACCCTAGGAAGGGAGGGGAGTATAGTAACCTGAGAAGCCCCCTCAGCCTGACTTGCCTCCTGAGAGGCCACATCTTGCAATAATAAAGTCTCACCCTGGGAACACAAAGAAACCTCCGGTGGAGCCACCGGCTCCACCGACACCTCTAAAGAACCGTCCGGTACAGGCGGTTCTTCTAGCCTAGGCTTGACTGCTTTGTCCTTGCGCTTCTTGAAGAGGGCCGGAGCATCCGGCGGCATTTTATAATTGCACCGCTTCCCAAAGACTAACCTTGCACAATCCAACCTTCTCTTTATAGTGCGTTTATTAAATCTAGCACAAGGCGACAGCCAACAACGTCGTGCTCAGGCCCTAAGCAAGGAATACACAAAGTATGATAATCTCTATGCGGTATCTGTTTCCCACAAGAAATGCAATTATTGACTTTTTCTGACATCCGGTAAATCACTGAGGCAAGAAAAACTAAAATATTCCCCAACGGGTACTTAGCCAACTTTGAACTCGGTCTGAAACTTGAAATCGAAAAATCTCAGAACGCCAACGCACTTGCAATGCTGCTTCTGCATCGGACCATGCGGCAAAGACTGAGGATATGACGTCGGTCATGCGCATTTGTACCCTGACGTCCTGATGTCAGTCAAATGCGCCTTGACCGACGTCAGCCTTATACTTTGATATTCGGGCCGACCGAGGACAGCGGACTACCCAAGTGTAAGGACTGCAGCAATGTGAGATGAAGAACATCTGCATGGGGTGGAACAGAGAAGGGAACCAAAACCTTGAAGCGGCCCAGAGAAAAGCTTTTTCCATTTGCTGGCATCAATTTTTCTAGTGGATGGTTTCTGGAATGAAGAATATGAATTACTCGTTTACAAAGCCTGGGATCTCTAGCCATCATCAGAATAGGAGAAACCAAGTTGTTAGCTTGAGGGACTTCATGCAAAACTCACTCAAATCTAAGGGAGAACAGAAGTGGAAAGGGGTCTAGAACCCAAGTGGGTGAAGATGAGGCCACATGAACGGGAAAATAAAGTCTGGGCCAAAAAGGGGCAATGAGGATCACTGCTGTTATGCACTGGGTGGCAGTCTGCAGAAACTTGATCAAAGGAGTTCAGGCATCAAGTGCACAGAAGGGCTAAGCAAGCAGAACAGTCTCTCTCTGTAACTGTCCCTCCTGACTGATCAGGGCAAAGAAGGTGCTGCATTCAGTGTTGAAAGGGGTCGCAAAAAGGTCAAAGCATAGTTGTCCCCAGTGGCAGAAAGTTTTAGCCACTACGGGTGAATTGAGGGACTACTGGTGAAGCATCAAAATGCTCCTGCTCAGATAATCTGCCAGAATGTTGGATTTCACCTGGATTTGTTTTGCCATCAGAAAGCATTGCAAGAACACTGCACATTGCCAAATTCTTGACATGGGGTAAGACTGCCCCCCCCCCCACTTGTTCAAGTGACAACACTGCTGTGGTGTAGTAAACGGAATCATTACTGCACCTTTGGGAAAGTGGTTCTGAACGGCCTGCAATGCTAAGAGAACTTCTCTCATTTCCTAAACACTGATGTGCAACTGGGTCTCTAAATGGGACCTTTCACGTTATACAGTTTCTTGTTGTAGTGCTCCACCACCCAAGGAAGGAAGCATCCATGGTCACAATGAAAGTATAAAAAAAGAGACGACCTAAAGAAACTAGACAGGAGGATATCCAGCAAAGGATGCATGACTCTTTAAAATGCAAGACTTCACTGGAGAGTCACACTGAGGCAGATCAGAAAGCCCATCAAGAGAGAGTAAATGAACTACTGAACAAACCAGGCTCAATGTAAAACTCGCCAGAGGAACAAGACAGCCATATAACCAAGACCAAGTTGGCGGAGAAGACCAGATGGCCTTAGATGCGACAAAACATGATTGGCCACAGCTATACAGACAAGATTTTTTTTTGGGGGGGGGGGGGGCTTTATTTGGTAGTGTCAAACTGGCATTCAATGAACTCTACACTCAGTACAGGCTCCAATTTGCATTTCTGAACATTGACTGCGATTCCCACAAACTGGCACAACTGAAGTAGGAGAATCTCCACTGCTTGGATCAGTGATTTTTTTTTTTATGCTGCTGCAAGGAGACACTCTAGGAGTCAGTCCTCCAGGTATGGAAACACCAGAATCTTCAGCAGTCTGAGAAAAAAAAAAAAAGGCAAACTGGCTCCCAGTTAACTAGAGAGCAGACCTGCTCTTATTATCACGTGTTCAAACTCCTACGTGAACATACCCTCGCCTCCTTTAACCTCAAAAAAATAGATCGGGAGTATGTCTTAAGAAACTTGAGCAACTCTGACCACAAAACACAAATCCCACAATCCAAGCTACATCCCCCGTACTTGCATTCTCTTCTCTAACCCAAACTGAAAGTCCTCCTACCTAAAATTATTAAAGGCTCATCCTCTAATGCTGAGCAGTCTTCTAATAAAAAACACATTTAGTTAAAAATAGCACAAATGCACCCAATACCCCCCTCCGATATTCTCACTCGTCTATTTTAAAACTTTCCTCTACTGTAACTTAACCACTAAGATCCTTTGCACATCATCCAATTTATTCTAATTTCTCAAATTTTTTTGTTACTTCTGCACGTAACTAGAAGTTATTACATTGGATTTACTAAGTATCCAAGGCTCTTCCATTATATTATTTTAATGCATCAATTGTGTTTTTGTAGTCTATTTTGTATGCCTAGTCAGTTTTTGACCCTGGGTTGAAACTAGAACTGGTCAGTATTTAGGCTTTACATATTAAACTCCCAAGGAAACCGGTCCCCAAGCAAACTCAGTATATGGGTGAGATACTGCAAGCAAACTCAGTATATGGGTGAGATACTGACTTGAGATCAGATTTTTTTTTTTTCAGAGACCTGGGTTCAGCTGAATTTGTCAGTTCCACCAAATGCAGTTCAGTTTTTAGAAAGCCCAAAAGTGATATTCCAGAGGATGTAAATGCTGGGTCCACATGTATTTTTTTCTTTTTTTGGAACCACTGCAACTTTTTCAAGTTCAACCTTGGTAGAAGAATCTAGGAAGACACAAACTCCATGACCCTGAGAAATTCTCTTGCAGAAGCCGGAGACTGACTGACACCCCTGGATTTGCCCAGTAATCAAGGAGCCTCAATTCTCACCACTAGCAATAGTGAGGGACGTGCATAATGGGAAGAATACAAATACACACACAGTAAAGAGCAATTTCCCTAAAGGGTACACAGAGATCAGAGTCAATCTGGGGCTGGTTACTCCCCCTCTCTCCAGATTCCCAATAAGACTCCCCACTGGCACAGCTATATGGTTAAGATCTCAGCTGAGGGGTCAAGCCACTCTTGTCTAACCAGTGCTTAGTGTTCCTGCCCAAGTAGCTGGCGCACATTCTGAGATTTAGATACAAACACACACACTCCTGAGGAAGGCTGGCACAGGTTTACTAGCTATGCCTTCTTCTGACCAGACTATAAAAAGGTAGTTATCACTAAACACCACCCCCTACTTATCAGCTACTATAAAAGTCCTTAAAAAAGAGAGTGTCCGATCCTACTGTGTTAGTTACTATTATCCAAGTGACAGTTTTGACCAAGCTCCAGCCTATTTACAGGTGGCCTGTACAGTGTCACCAAATATATATGCAAGTACTCCAAGAACTTAATGTCTCACAAATATCAGCCACAAAGATAGGTTTAAATATATTTAATAAAAGAACAAGATAATACCCAGAAAACAACACACAGTTACTTCAGAGTTCAGAATCACAGGAAATATTTTAAAACACTGCAGGACAGTCTCAAATGCAGAAAACATCTAAACTAATCTTTACTATATTCCTAATTATATTTAAAATAAATTAAGCCCCAAATAACTTCCTTACAGAGCAAGGCAAATGCAGAGGAGTGGATGTTCTTTGCCAGGTCCCAAGACAAAATACCCAGTCTCTCACAGAGTCCCCAAATTAATATCATAAACACTACTGCTGGGCCAGCTAGGATGACACCAGTCTGTCACCTGCCTTCAGTTCCCAGGCTAGCAGAAACTAACATCTCTGTTAAAAATACACATCTCTCAGATGTCTGTTGAGAACTGGAAGTCGTAAAACAATTAAAGACTTCATTTTAGACCTAGTAATTACTTCTCTCCAAGACAACAGAAAAACCTCTAGCTCTACACAGTGTTCTCTCTCAGTTTCAGTGAAGTACACACAATCCTAAAACACTCCAAGAAAATAAGTTGAAATTAAAGTTTTGTAAATTAACTATGTATGTTTCAGCTTCTACTATTAAAACATAATTTTGCACAGGTATATAGCTTGTATACATTTCTGTTCTTTTCTAGTAGGGTAAACAGTGGACACATCCTTGAAGCTCAATGCTGTACAAACCCTGTTCACCACACACTTCTGCACCAGTAGTTTAATATACATATACAAATGTAAGAGAACTGTATGGTAAGACAAGAATATGAACCATATTAACATTCACAAATGACATATGATTATTTACAAAATTCCTGATACCTGGGCTGGCAGTGTCACACCGTGCAGAAGTTCAGGCTTTTTGAAGAGAAGTACCCAAGAAGACAGAGAAACACATTTCTGTGAGCCCAAGTAAAGGAGGATTTTGCACTATTTATCTGGAAGCCCAAATTGGTCAGGAGACATAACCCATGTTAAAGACAACATCAGATAACACTCTGCAAAGAGAAATCTAAATATGGAGCAATTTTGAAAGCCATTTAGTCTGCAGCAAGCTATGAAGTGGAAGAGGAAAACATCCTGTTAATTAGAAGGTCCAACACCCTGCCTTCTGTGTCACCAGTTGAAGGGTTGCTGTTCAATGCAATTCTATTCTGAGCAGGAGATGTAGTGGCTATGACAGCCAAGTCTGATCTAAACAGGAGATAAAATAAAATAAATTTGTTAGGTCACAGGTACTTTATACTACTTATCAGCTTTAAGGACGGATGGCTGGGTATCAGAAGGATTACAGACAGCATTTAACACATCCTTCAAAGCTGGACGTATAGGAGGAATGGGTGAGGAATGAGAACATTTCTATTTGTAAAATATATTAAAATCACCTCATTTCAGGGGGAACATTATTTATTCTCATAAAAACTTCCTTGTTCACCCTGGCCATGATACGATCAAGAGGAAACTCCTCTACATGAGGAGAATAACTAGAATTTCTTTCACAGTCAAAGTTGGGCTTATGAGTCAGCAGGAGAACAAGTCCAATTTTCATCAAAGTCATCAGACCCAATTTCCTCAAGAATTTTCAGGGAATCCTCACATGTATTGGCTTCTGGACACCAAGATTCATGCCCTGCAATGCATGCTTTGCTAGGGTAAGAAAATAATCTTTCTTGATTAAACATGTTTTTTTCTTTAAGCCAGTCTTTTACAGGGGCTCCTGTAAAGGAAATGCCTGACCATTTTGAATGGTGTCTTACCTACCCCGTGAAGAATCTCCTGGAATGTCTTCCAATCCTAGGGAAGCTAGTTCTCCCATGCTCATGTCAGACACTGGAAAAGCTGAACAAAATGTGGCTGACCCCGGTTTGTGGTGGCCTAAAAGACTACAGTGAAGGAAGCCAGAAAACAGAGTGGTCTGAGGAACAACCAGTGGTCATTGAAGGTTCATCTACTATCAGCTGAGGGATAGACAGTCTGTAGCACTGACAAGGGTTCTTTTTACAAGTGTTACTTTTTCCTTAGGAGCAGCAGGAGTGAAGCCAACAGGACCAAGGTATCCATGCTATATCAGAGAAAGAAAAAACAAAAGCAGTAAGCATTGCTAGAGCAATCCGGTCAGAAGGCAAGTTGTACCAGCCACTTCACAAAAGTAAAATTACAACCAGAGTGCAACTACCCTTGTCAGTACACCTTTTCCAAGTCAAAAATGCTGACAGACAAAACTGGCAGCTAGGTTGTCATGAAGTGAACACTGCCCTGGATGTCCCAAAATAAGTCTCTCAGTCACAAATATATGTTTACACAAGCTGAACAAGTATTTAGATAAATCGGTCCCTAATTAGCTAAACAATACAGTCAAGAAACTTTCCATACTGCAAGAAAAATAGCAGGTTTAACATATGGACATGCTGGTTTCAGTCAGAAATTAACAGATAAAAAAAGATAACTTTCTATGTGAAAAAGTTTCCCCAATGGGGACTTGCCAAAACAGAGCTCTTAGCAGACCATTGCTCCTATGAACACCCAGAGATGCTTCTCCTTGGCAAGAAAGTACTGAGGAAATAGTCACCGACTGACTTTCTCTACTTGCAGTAGCCATAACGCAGTCAAAGTGAAAGGGCGTGTGTGGGTGCAGAGCTTTGTGAAGCTGGTCAGTCAATTCCTTGCCTAGGAAACAACCCCTACAGCCTAAAGACTACTGCAGCAGTGAGAATGGTGAACATCTACTTACTTCCCACAAAGACTAAGAAGGACAACAGACCTTGTAACAAAACAAAAACATGGGAGTTAACTCTACTTAAAGATACATACAGCTTTGTTCTAAACATGTTGCTAGAGCCAATGCCTCACTTAATGCTGATCCATACTGGTTACCACTACAAATACAACCTGAACCTTATGTATAGATACTACTCAGATAAACCCTTTCACTAAAAAAATTAAAACACATCCCTGGCTAAAAATGAAGCCACAGAGGGCATCACATATTCAAACACACAGGATTAAGTACATGAAATCAGATATACCTGTTGCTCAGGCTGCTGCAGAGAGCTTGGCCTACTGCCATATTGAGAAAAGAGAAGTGTTTACTCTCATTTTTGTCTGCATTTTGATTTAATATTTCTGCAAACTGTACAATTGTACTTATTCTCATTTGTCCCGACCCATCCTCCCGGTTCTTGTTTTGGTGTTAGTGTTGGTGACTCTGGAATTGCCCGCCCATCCTGTAAGTCTCTATTTGAACACTCCTCCTGAGTCCATTGAACACTCCTCCCGAGTCCATCTCATTGGCTCACTTAACCGAATAGAGAGAGATGATATTCGGAGTCTTCTGTTCACTCTACATAATACAGACAGAAGATACGAGAAGGCCAACCCACTTAGGTTCTTCCTTCATCTCTCCTTGCACTTTACTTACAAAAAAAAAAAAAAAAAATTCATCTGCTTTTACTGTATTTATGTTTCCTCCTCCTCTATTTTGCTTTTGCCTCTTCTTAAAAGTACTCAATTTTATTTATTCTGCTGCACTTATTGCTGCTTGGTAGTAGCTTGATTAAACTGTAACGGTTATTCTAAGTCTTGATTTAAGCACTTTGGCTTCATACCGGTTGTTTTACATAAAGGTTTGTGGTCTGCACTGTTGTGGCAGGACAGGTAGCTTAGATCCTTCTAAGCTGGGAATTGCCGACTGAAAGCTCAGTGTCTGCTATAGTGCATTAGTTCTAGTTTAATCACTTGGGCTTCAGGCCAGTTATTCTACATTAAGGTTTGTGGTCTGCACTCTTGTGGGGAGGAGAGGCTGGATTCTGCCCTTCTGAGCTGGGAATTTCTGGTCACAGGCTTATTGTGCCTGCTTATTCGAACTGTTTCTTTCTGACATTGGTGCGCATTGTTGCTGTAGCATAGGACCAGATTCAGGCCTGCTGAATCTAGCTTTGTTTGTATAACTTGAGCACTGATCCAGGCCATCTTTTCTGGAGAAGGTTCCCCTGCACCCTAGTAGTAGTATATATATATCTATCTATCTATCAGTTTTGCGCGCTGGTTAGCTAGGGTATAAACTATTCCTGGCTCCACAAAGTCTCCTCTTCAAATTTTCCCTTGGAACTAGACAAACTTAAGCACTCGAGCCATTCATTTCTCAGCCCGGCACTTGCTCAAAACTCAGAGCAAGCACTTATAAACCCTAGCACTACAGAAGGACAAGGCTCTCTATTCAACCTTACCAGCCGTTCAGTAAAACATTTTACTGTACCTAACCAGGCATGTCCAAAGGGCAGTTTCAGGTGTACTCTCCAGTCCAACTGGTGAATCTAGGCATTTTGAGGCAATGTAACAACTGCCTCATGTACACAGACAACCCTCTCCTCCTACCACCAAACACTAATACATGCGAGAGATGCAATTATACAGCCAAATGGGAGGCTAAGCTCTCTCAACCCAAGACTGGATCAGACAGTCAAGAGGAGAAGGGAAATACTGGCATCACACCACCAGTCTCACACAGACCCATTAAACCAGCACCAGTAAAACACACGAAAACATACTCGGGAGGCTCTAAATAAAAATCTGCAAAAGCAACAGAGCCCTCCAAAGTAGACATCCAAGCAACCTCCACCCCCCAACACAAACCATGAAACACATATTTCACAAAACCAGTGTGCCACGCAATCATAGCCCTCAAGGCAAAATAACATACCCAACATACTAGTAATAGGTGACTCTATAGTCAGTCAGTCAGGCACCCTGACATCCCACTCACTACGGTGAATAAGGAGAAGGTTACTGTTAGCTGCCTGTCTGGTGCCAGGATCCGCCACATAAACACAAGCACTCCAGGTCACTCCAGAACAAGTACAAATACGACACTGTCATTGTCCATGCTGGTGTGAATGACCTGAGCCGTACCTCCCTGGACTACATGAAGAGACATGGAAGAGCTCTCTGATCACGTAGCCCAGGTTGGTATGACTCGAGTAGCATCCTGCCCTCACCAAGAATGATACCATGGTATAAAGAAAATAAATATCAGTTTTAACAATTGGCCAAGTTTCTGGTGTCATTCAAAGGGGATCTAGTGTCTGTCTGCCTGGGATGACATGCTTGAAAAGCCACGCTGCTTCGCTAGAGATGGCTTGCACCAGTCACCCTTAGGCTTTCAAATACTGGCCAAGGCTCTTACCCCCCCCCGTATTGCCTTTTTTAGGCAAGGCTCAAAAGACAAACCCACCACCGTAAATAGCACAAGTAACAAAAATCTGAGGGTAATACTACTCAATGCCAGAAGTCAACCTCAAAAACGCATGCACTCGAGGCACTCCTCAGTATGGAGAAAATAGATATATGTGCAGTAACAGAAACCTGGTTTAAGGCCCCAGAGAGCACCCCAGCACTACCAGGTTACAACTCATACCATACATTTCGGCCACAGAACCAGGACCGAAATACAAAAGGAAGGAGAGTATCCATATTCATCAAGGATACCTACACCTCCAAGTTAGTGGCACAGCATGATGCTTCAGAGATTATCCATGTGCAACTAACAAAACTGCAATTCAAGTTTGTAGCTTGCTACAGATCACCTACATTGGCCCAGGACCCCCATTCCACATTTCTGGAAACACTGGGTAACAAAGGTCCTACCAAACACCCTAATATTTGGTGATTTCAACTACCCAAACATCAACTGGAAGAACTACTCGAGTACCAACTCCCTTGCCCAACATTTCACAGAATTTATAAACTCAAACGCCCTGGAACAACTGGTCAACACTCCCACCAGAGGTGACAACATATTGGACCTGGTCATCACCAACATGAGCAGTGTTCCACACTGGAGGTCATCCCTCACTGGTTAGATCTGACCATAAACAAATCACTTTGGATATCCACATTCCGCCCCCACCCCCGGACAAGGAAACCACTGTGAAAAACTTTTCAAAAGCAAACTTCACGTTAATCAAGACAGAGGTGGAAGTTTCAAAGCCCCCATGCTAAAGGATAACGCTGTCCAAGCTGCAAAATCCTTTACTAATGCATTCTACGGACACCTACAAAAATGCATGGATCGTGCTATCACAAGCAAAACCAAGACTCACTACTCCAAGAAAAGGAAACCAGTCTGGTGTACCCCTGCCATAAACAAGCTATACAATAGAAAAAGAAAACTAGTACAGAAGAGAGTAATAAATCCCAAGAAGGGAAGACATCCCTGATCAGCATCAGCAAGAAACTACGATCCCTCATAAAATTGTCCAAGATGAGCTTTGAAAGAAAACTTGCCAAGGACTCCAAAGATAACCACACGGCATTCTTTAGCTATGTCAAGAATCTAAGTGGCAATGCTCAGATCTGCTCGGAGTTAGTTCAGAATGGCACAAAATACAATGAACCAACAGATATTGCCAACATCCTGGCAGATCGGTTCAGTGCAAACTTCACCCCCCTCTCACCCCCAAAAGGCCCCATAACCATACCAGAAGAATGTAGAGCCCCTGAATCACAGACACTCAGGTTAAAATAGCCCTCTCCAAAGCCAAAAACACAGCAACAATGGGACCGGACGGTGTCCCAGGCTGCGTCCTACATGAGCTCAAAGACGAATTAACCCCTCACCTAAACACACTGTTCAAACTCAGCCTCTCCACAGGCTACGTACCCATCGAGTGGTGCACAGCAACGGTTATTCTGCTCCACGAAGGTGGAGCCACAACAAACCCCGGGTATCACCCTATAAGCTTGACTAGCTTGGTCTGGAAGGCTATGGAGCGCATCATCATGGAACTCATTAAGCGAGACATTGGGAGCCTCCAAACACAGGAACCTACCCAGTTCGGCTTTGTTAAAGGTAGATCATGCCTCCTAAACCTGGTGGACTTCTTTGAGACCGTTACCAAGGCTATAGATGAGGGAAAGGTGGTACACACAGCCTACCTAGACCTAACAAAGGCATTTGACACCATTCCCCATTCTGGTATTATATAGACAAGCTCACCAGTCTGAACATAAACCCTATGTCACAAGATGGGTTGCCAATTGGCTCACGGACAGAAGCCACATGGTGAGTTGTGGGAGCTAGGTCTGACTCTAAACCGGTTACAAGTGGCATTCCCCAGGGCTCAGTCCTAGGACCACTCCTGTTCGGCATATACTTCTTAGAGGTATGGACAAGCACAGGAGGACTATGGCTGACCAAGTTCACAGACGACTGGAAACTAGGGGCTATAACTGACTCACCGGCTGACACAGACATCTTCCAAAAGGGTTTCACTGAGACAGACACCTGGTGTCAAAATCATGGCCTCAAGCTAAATGCCAAAAAGTGCATAGTTATTCCCTTTGGAAATAAAGTACCCACAAACTACCACATAGGTGGTAGTCCCCTAAATATGGAAAACTTAAGGGATCTGGGGACCCAAGTAGATAGCAATCTCTCCTTTGATAATCACATTGCCAAAGTGGTTAGACAATCCTATGCGGCCCACCTAAATCACAAAAGGGTTTGCATCCAGATCAACTAGAGAGGTCATTGTGCCCCTCTACTCATCACACCAATCATAGATTGCAATGCGCCATTTGGGATGTACCTTACAAGACACCTGCAACAGCTGGAAAGACCACAGAAGTACCTCACCAAGAGGATCACTGGCCTCAAACAGATGCCCTATGCAGCTCGACTGAAGAAACTCCAGCTGTACTCTGTTGCATACCGCCTGCTCAGAGGTGATCTCTGCCTGACATATAAGGCCATGTCCAAGAAGTGATGGACATGCTCCACCTAAAGAAAACCTTATCCCCTCGAGCCACACGCTCTAGGGATCTAAACCTCAACAATAAATAGGACGTGCTGGAAGGACATATTCCTGTCCCAGAGACTTCCCATGCTTTGGAACAAGATTCCGATCTAAATTAGGCAGAGCTCCTCGTTAGCACTCTTCACGAGAAACCTTGACGAGTGGATGGGAAGAAGAAACCTTACCCTGGGGGTCACTTCAGTGGCTCTGTTGGACAGAGGGACAGGGAACTAATCTAAGGGGGTGGCGAAAGCAAACACATTCTGGCTAGGCTTATAAATGCCTTCGGGCAGATAGGTTCATAGGTAGGTACTAGGCTATGTGAGTAAGGGCAACATGCACTTCCCTTTAAAATGCCATTAATCTCACTTAAATTGTGAAATGACCACCCTCTCCCCCCAAATCAGTCCTCACTTTAGAATTCACAGAGAACTAGAAAATATAAACTGGTATCTCCTAAAAAGCTCCCAAACTACTAAGGACCACTGACCTGTAATTTTGCATTGGTCTCTTAAGGCTCAAAAAGGTCCCCCCTACAACTATAAATTTCTGGACTTGCCCCTGAAATCTCAGATAATCCAGTCAATTAGTTGCAGCTGAAACAGCATCTAACTGCACAAATATCAGCTCTGCACACAACCTACTACAACCTGTCGGCACCCATTCAGAAGTAGGTTACGGCCAATTATAAAGATTATAACAAAAGGAAGGTCTACTTTATGGCTACCAAAAAGCAACTAGAGACTATGGAAAGCAAACCCAAGTAACAGACAAATACGAGACTGCAAAAACAAGTGAAACTAACCTACTCAAAAGCTTTTTGAAAAATAAGCAGGCAATGCTTCTTGGATACCTTGAAAAATTTGGAAACACTGTTGCACCATTTCCAACAATATATTTCCAGAACACAGTACTCCTACATCACAAATGTTTCTGTTCTAAACTGTGGCAAAGAAACTGGAATCTCACCTCCAATATTTAAATGGACCAATTTTTAAATGATGCTTCGCAGTCAATCCATCCACTACATCAGCAATACACAATAGTCTATTTGGACACACGTGAATTCTTTCATTTATTTAGTTTTACCTCCACTACCCACTCAATTTCTCAAAGCTTTAAGCGTGCCTTACATTATTCCATCCAATGTTTCCCTTCCCTTCCACTGCTGCAGGCATTTACCAAACCGTTTTGTGGCTAATGGCTAAATACCAAAAAAAAAAAAATAAAAAAATATGGACACGTATAATCACAGTATCAACAATTTAATAGACAAAGCTTTCGGAAAAAACCCTTAATCAGTAATACTGATAAAGGATTTTATCCGAAATCTTTGTCTATTAAATTGCTGATGCTGTGATTATACGAGTCGTATTTTTTTGCTGTTTTTATCAACGTATTACTGCTTTACCATGCTCAATAGTTAGTGACTTAAATACCGAAAAAGACATGTTTATGGACAAAGTTTCAAATACACCACTACATATACAAAAAGAATGTTTTCTGTCCCAAGTTAAACACCAAAACTGCTATATTTACAACAGCCAAATTTACTTCTAGATCAGTCTTCTGTATGGAGATCTTTTCTTTGACATGACAAATCTGAAAATACTGATAAACCAGTGCAGAAAGTACTTCAGTCTATTAGTTTAATATACTTAAAGTACATTTTTTAGAGTCAGAGCAAATAACCCCAGTTCGCTACACCATCCTCTGGGAGATTTGTACCTGGCCTACTCAATCACTATTTAACTCTGATTTACTTTGGAATCTCTCTCAAACTGTACTGTTTATGTAGCTGGCATTGTTATTACTGGATTTGTCAAGAGGCTTCCCACAGTCACCAAGGCAGTATGAAAAAGACTAAAATACTGCGGAACTGGTGCTCTAGAAAACGCTAACACACACCACTTTCTGGTTCCCAACAGGCTGAAATATTTTACATCCAATCCCAACTGCCTCTATCAGTCACCACCTCACAGAAATACTTAGAATCATTCTTGATCCACATTTGTCCTTTAAACTTCACTGAACTCATTACTAACAGAAGTCTTGGCACAACTCAGAATATTCATTAGGCTACTGAAAATCAAAATATTATATATCTTTCCAATCTCAGTCTTGTGCTCGCAACAAATTTAGTGTTTAATTCAAACTACAGAAAACAAAATACTTTCCGTTTACCTAAGCAAAAGTTGAGACCATCTCTCTGCCACCTTAACCAAAAGTCATGGTCATTTATTAAAATGTTTCCACATTCAAAATTACTACATTTTATGTATTGTCCACAGCTGGAAAGTAGATTACTGGAGAGGAAAATTATCTACTTTCAACATAAGTGGACTACGCACAAGGCAATATTTCAGTGCTGGTGCGTCTTAATAGCTTCAGTATCTCAACTTTTTTTTTTCTGTGTATAGCACCATTCCCAAAGTCTTGCTCCAACAGCTTTTGTACAAGCACATTTCTCTCATATACATCACCTACAAGCTCTGCAAAACGATGCATCACTCCTAACCACCACAAGAATACCTACTTGCTTTCTGGGTTTGACAGTAACTGCTCCTACTTTTCTGCTGAAGGTTTCAGTCTACATCAAACTTACCACATTGCTTTGCATATGCTCTTAAACAATTTGAAAATGATGCGTTCTTGATCCAGCCAGAAGCTATTAATCATCATCATCTTGCATCTGGGCTACAATAAATACTGGTAATATTTACAACATCCAAGCCTTCAATTACTTGTACAAAGCCTTTATGAAATATCACTGATGCTGGTAAAACACCAAAACTTACTCACGAAACATGTACATTTCCAATGGAGCATTAAAAGTACATGATTCAGAACTTGCTTAACCACCTTTGTCTGCCAGAAATACTGGTTTGCATCTAGCTATAAAAATAACTTTATTCTTCTCTAAATGTAACCAGTGGGTAATGCACCCTTATAAAATCACATTCACATTTAACCACATTATACCTTTTAGATCCACACAAATGTGAACTGTGTCAGGTCTCAAAACAGTAATCACAATTTTCACCAATTTTAGTGGCTCTAACTGCTTGCTAGCACAAGATTTTCGCTTTAGTTGCTATTCTGCTTGGGAGCTACTGTTTTTCTTGGAGACTGTATCCCTGGTATAGTACCAGAATGCCTGGAGAATGTTGTACATGGATGCAAACCTCCTACATTCATGAAGAATATAATTTTTATGGTTCTACATCATATCAAAGGTGCATCAGCGAAATGTACAACCGTATGATACAAAATACTAGAAGTTCTGGTTAGTTTTTGACGCGAAGGCATCAACCGGTGACCAAATAAGAAAAAAATTCTTTAATGGCTGCATACTTCCAAGGGTTATGTGCAAACAAATACTATACTGGCACTACCGTTTCTCTTTTAAAGGAAGCAGTATGCTTATCAACTTCTGTATTTCTTTCCAACAAACAGAATTTGTACTGATCTCAGTACCAAAGATACATTCTGACTTCAGTGTTTCATGACCTCACACTTCTATCAAGTGAAGGCAACCAATATTTACTTATTGTGATTTGTTAACTGGGTTAGTCCAACTGAGCCAGGGGTTCAACTTCAGTAGAGACCAGAAGAGAAAAGGTCCAGAATATAAGTAACAATATCAGAGATATATTTACAATTGTATAGTATCAAACAGTTACACATACAAAATAAGAACCACTATTTACACAGTGTAAAAGTTGCAGAATGTTAGTACAGAACAGCAATAAAATTCTAAATGCAAAAATATATACAGATGACAGCAAAAGACTCCATGTGCATCAATAATTTACAAGAAACAAGGTGTAGGTATACAGTAATAGATGTATTAGGGAGACAAAAATTAAGTTGTATGCTTAAAGTAAGGAGGTAGAATTAGGAAGAGAGCAGTAAGAGGTCATGTAGGAGTTTGACAAGGACAGGACCAGGTCTTTAGTGGGTAGTTTTTAAGCTCTAGTTCGAATTGGGCTTTTTGGGGAATACTTCTTATATTAAAGGGAAAGGCATTCCAGGTATGAGCGACAGAGAATTTATAAACAGGAAATCTAGCAATTTTGTGATAAGTTTGTTCTAATTTGGAAAGGAGACACGACTGATCGTTAGTAAGGACTGGAGCTGCATACAGAAGACAGGGTAAGAGGAGACGCATAGCAAGGAAGGGTTTAATCAAGGTTGAGAGTAGTTTATGATTACGGTACAGAAGTCGTCCAGTTTTTGTTTTTTTTTTACATACACACACAATGTAAAATTTTAGTTCATCATCGATAGTTACACCAAGTAATTTAATACAAGGTTCAGGTGTGATGATAGTATTGTTAAGTGAGGTAATAGAGAAGGAGGGTTTAAGATGCATCATTGTTTCATGGAGGAAAAGTAGAAGCTTTTTTTTTTTTTTTTTTTGGATTTAATATTAGTTGATTATCAGGAGCCAGGTTTCAATGGAGGTGAAGGTGTCTTGGGTATGAGTAGAGAGTTCTGGGATGATGTGGGTGGTGGTGATACAGGTTGAATCATCGGCATATTGTAAGAATGTAGAGAGGTTAGTAACAGTGTTGTCTGTTAGTGAAGATACTGAACAGGAGAGGAGAGGTCCCAAGACAGAGCCTTGGGGAACTCTGGTGTTTATGGGTAGAAATAGGGAGGTGATGAGACTGCCAGTGCACAGATTATTGTCCGTTAGAAAAGTAACTAGAGAACCAATTTATAGAGGGGGTAGATGGGTGGAGATCAGAAAGTTGGGACATCATTTTGGGGTGAGACTGTAACGAAGGCCTTGGAAAGATCAAGGAATAGACAGGAAACTAAGTGGTTATCACAGGCTTCTGCTTCAGTTTGGGTGAATGAGAGCAGGTGCAGTAGATGTGCTGTGGCTGGGTCTAAATCCATGCTGGGTGGGAGTTAGAAGATTGTTGTCCAGCAAATGTTTAAGTAGTTGGGAGTGAACACATTTTTCAAGAAATTTGGAAAGTGGAGAGAGAATTTCAATGGGACGATAGTTCAATGGGTCAGTAGAGTTACCTCCTATGAAGAGGTATTGTGAAAAAGGAATTCCAGATGTCAGGGAAAAGGGCTTCGGTAAAAATTTGATTTGGCAGCAATTTTAAGGAAGGCATAGGCACCAACAAGCTCATTTTCATGTTTTTTTTTTTTGTTTTGTTTTTAAAATACCCACATTTTTTTGAACAAACCACATCTTGGCAAAATATGTCCTCTTCTAAAAAGTGCTTTATAAACTAACTGCAGGACAATGCTTCCTCATACTTGTATACAAGGCTTGAATAATTTTATTGTACCTCATGGGTGTTTTTTCTTCTCACATGGTGCCCCCCAATGCCATCAAGCACACATATATTTTTGGCATGACTTAGTTTGCATTTTTCTCACACCTTTTCTCAACTGTTTGGACTCTGTACTATTTACTTCACTTGTAATGCACATACTTAAAGCTTCTATTATACTCAAGTATGTTTCTGTCAAAAGACAGACACTGTTTCAGCATTTTTTATACCATATGACTCCAGCACAAGGGTCCTGCATTACAATAACTAACATCTTCTACAAGTCACTGTAGCCAACAACTCTGCAGGAGCTTCTCTCTCTATTCAAACTATATAGCCAAAAAATGGAACACTGCCCAAAAATATAATAGCCATCACTACCTTGACCCAGTTCAAAAAATGCCTAAAAACATTCACCAGCATAGATTATTTCCATTTTATGTCTACTCACTTGTAATAACTTTCCCTCCAATACAGTCAGGTAGTTAACCGGATTGTTTTCAGCTTAAATAGCCTCTTTCATCATACTTCATATCCTAATCTTCCTTCCACACTTAATCCTTTGTTCTACATTTAATGATATCTCAGAACTGATATTTATAACCAGAATGCTAAATGATGTTGTCCTATAACCAATGCAAACTTACCTATTTTTCTTTATCTTGTCTTACCACTTAAATTTTGTATCATAAATGACTGCTTGTATATGAAAATGTAAATATACATTTCTACTATGTCAAATCTTTGTAATACATGAAACATTTCTCCCAGAGCCTCCAGTGTAAAAGGACCTGTGTCCAGTTGGACTTTTCCTAGCAAACAAATGTAAAATAAATTACTATGGATATTACTATAAAAACAATACCACTCAAAATGTAATGTTGGCTAGTAATCTAGCATCTGTAAAAGGTCCTTGCACTCTTGCTTTTAAACTTTGGTTTTGGAAGTATAGTTCTCTTTTTGCAAGGAAGTTAAAAATGCAAATATATTTTTCAGTACTAATGTAGACGCATTTCCCCACTTCTGGAATATTTTTCAAGGGTTTAAAATACAACATTTCAAGGCTTTACTGGAAAAGCTCACCCAGACTCTTCCACAACTTACTGTGAGGAAAAGGTTAGTTTGTTGTGCTTTCTTGTACTGCTTTATTGCCTTAGTCTAGTTTGTATACTGTGATTTTATTTCCTTTACACCATGCTTTATTTGTATTCTGCTTTTAATTGCATATTTATAAGCATTTACTAGACTAACAATCACAAGTGCCATTTAAAGCTTAGCCAAGCATCCCAAATTTCTGACAAGGTCAGGTACCCTTGATAAGTGTAAGCAGGGGCTTGGGAGATGAACCACTTACAGGCTGCTTGTGTCCATTAGACACAGATGCCAAGCCAGGGATGAATTTCCTGTTACCCATCCAACTATCCAAGTTAACTTGAACTGGGTTAGGGAGGAACTCTACTTCATAAGGATGGGGAACCTGATCGAGATAAGGAGTAGTCACTGGGATACCTACCTCTCTCTCTCTCTCTCCAACAGGCCATATTTATATCACAGTGGGGTCTAACGATGCCTTTTATGCCAGGCACAGACCTCCCCTCAACAGCATGAAGGAGACAAAAATACAGGGATAGGACTTTGAGGCAGTCTGCATACTTATGCCCTGTACTCCTTTAGTGAGGAACCTCTGTGGACATTCCAATTGTTTGGTATATAGGGGGCACTGTACTCAATAATAGGTCTGATGAATGCCGAACACAGTGTAACTGACTTCCTTGGACCTAGATGCCATACATTTATTTAAAAGTTGTACAACATAGAATGATTTTCTCACTAGTGTAGACATGATAGTCAAAGGCTAGATTACCATCTGTGCGTGTCCAAGTCCCTGACTACTGGGTCCACTCTTACGGGTATAGTGTCAATGACAGTTAACAGGGATGGAGAACTTCCTGAAGGATACTACTATGCATTTCTTGGCATTTAGTTTTAAGTCCATAGCTCTGACACCAGTTTGTGTCAGCCATTCCTGGAGAACATTTGTGTTGGTGGGGATTCAATGACAACTCTAATTTGTAATCATCTGCAAACTTAAGTCAGCCAGAAGCCACACTCGGTCCTTGACTTCAGAGATGTAAATACCAAAAAAGAGCAGTCCCAGGACCGATCCCAGAGGGACTTCACTTGTGACTGGTCTGATCTCTTTGCAGAGGTGGACTCCCCAATTCTAACTAACTGGGTCCTGTCTGTGAGCCAGCTGGCTATCCACCAGGTGACACAAGGCCCTGTATCTAACCTCGAGTGTCAACAATGCGCATGTGGGGTATTTCATCAAATGTCTTGGCCTCATCAAGGTAGGCAGTGTGAACCATTTCGCCCTCATACATTGCTTTGCTGACCTTCCTTAAAGAAGTCCTCCAGGTTGAGTAAGCATAACACGCCCTTGATGAAACTAAAATGGGTAAGGTAAAGTGTCTGGAAAAAAATGACATAGGAAATCTCCAAACACCTTTATTGAATTAATCACTTGTGACATTGATTACTTTTATATGAATGTAAATTTGTCCAAGTATATTAACATAAATAATATACTTCACATATACTACTATACATCATATAAAATCAAGCAATATTATATAAATTAAAAAAAAAAAAGGCAGGAACTGAACAAACAAGACACATCTTTATTACACCATCACTTACTATAGGCAATCACACATTTATATAAAATAAAAACATACCACACCAACAATCCTAGTTGCAAGCATTTTACATTACAAGGCATAATGACACACTCCCAGTTGCAAACATTATCCCTTATAATCTACCCTATCTTTCTCACTCAATTACATAGCTCATGCAAACACCTTAACCATTAGGCCATCCTCCCAACCCCCTCATTTAAGTCCTGTTGCCTTTTAAATATCATTCCTCCCTTTTATGTATTTGTTCCCACAATTACCATTTTTCCTAAGTAGTCTGCTCCTACACTTTTCTAAAGATATCAATTCCAGTTGTTTTCCCTCTGCTACTATAGTCACTACTTCCAGTACAGTTGGTTTAGATTTTGACTTCCATTTTCTAGTAAATGCTTTTTTGGCAGCCACAATTATTACACACAGCAAGGCCTTACCATGTCTAGGCAATTCCAATTCCGTATTGTAGCTCAGAAATATCGTAGCTCAGAAAAATCATCTCCCTTGGCAGACCAATCTGCCCACCTAGCATTGACAGTGCATCTCTCAGGGAATCTCTAATGTCTGTCAACTCACCACACTCCCAGAAAATATGTTCCCAACTGCCTCTTCATAGTCACACCTCCACCACTTGCTGTGTGCCTGAGGAAAAATTCTCAGGAGTCTACTTTGGGTATAAAAATAGCTACGTAAACTTTTCCAGGCAAAAATCCTACATCATCTAGATTTTTGTTGCATATTTGGGAGACATACATATACCCTCCCATTGCTTCTTTGCAAAATGCTTATCCAATCACTCTTCCCAAGCCTTTTTAACCTCCTCCAATTGATTCTTATAATTATCATGCATTTCATATGCTCTACTAATTATTCTTTTTTAAATGGTAGCTTATGTTCCAAATTCTATTAAAAACTACTAGTGCTGGTCTTTCATTTAACCCCCCCCCCCATTTCTTTCTCTTAGACTATACTCTGATACGACAGTCTCTAACCTGCAGTCCAAATAAATTCTGGGCATTTCCCCATTCTATCACCTTCCTCTCTCTAGTTATTCGCTCCCAATACCTTGGTTCCTTTGCCAGTGTTCGCCAATAAATTCCATCCCCCTCTTGCCTACTGTGTGTATCGTAAATTGTGATTATCTCTAAATCGGCAGATTCTTCTTTCACCATTCCTGTGCTGGTTTAGTTCTTAGACTACTTTACAAATGCAATATTCTGTATGATTGTTATTCTCCTTAAAGGCCTGCATCCAAAATCTCAGTCTCTCCGTGTTTCTCGAGTCCCCCCCATTTCATCATCATTCAATCAAGAGTCTCGACTGTGTAGCTCTGAAATACCCCTTCAAATTGGTAATCCCAATCTGCCCTGGGTATTTTTCCATTAAACCCCTACCACTTATCACAGGTCTGCTTTTGCCACATTTCGTTAGCACAATGCATCTTTATAGCATTAAAGTTTTCGAAAATCAGTTGCTCTGTCGTGTTATCTCAAAACAAGTGATGTATTCTGTACAAACCCTTACCTTTGTTTTCTGGTAAACTTCACTTTTTACGTTAAACCCCTATCACTGATCTGCTTTTGCCGTATCTCGTCGGCGAAAGGCATCTTTACAGCATGAGGTTTTGGAAATCACTTGTTCAGTCATGTTATCACAAAACTGATGTATTCTGTAGAAACCCTTACATTTGCATTCCTGTCAACTTCGCTTTTTGGCTTTAGTTCTCACTGGGAAGTAATTACCCTTTCTGCAATTATTACCCCTTTGTGTTTTGCTTTCTTTCTTTCCCCAGTTATTTGATCTGGGTTCTCTCTCGTTTATGAATAGCATGTGCCACATTCACTCGCTGTCATTATATACCAGATATGTCTTGGCGCATTCACTGATTTTCATAGGTAGGTACTAGGCTATTGGCCCTAGGGCCTATGCAAGCCTTGCCAAAAAGGTTCCCTGGCTTTCACCACCCAAGAAAATTATTTTCCTGTGCCCCTGTCAAGCAGAACCACAGAAGTGATCCCCGATGTGAATTTCCTATTAACCATCCAATTATCAAGATTTTTCTTGAAGAGTGCTAATGAGGAGCTCTGTTTGACATAGATAGGTTGTCTGTTAACCCAAGTCTCTGGGACAGGAATCTATCCCTCCAGCATGTCCTGTTTATTGTGGTGACAAGGTTTAGGTCCTAGAGCGTGTAGCTCAGAGGGATTGGGATTTCTTTAAGTGGAGCATGCAACAGCTCTGGGTTTGACATAGCTTTGTATGTTAGGCAGAGATCGCCTGTGAGTAGGCGATACGCGACGGAGTAAAGCTGGAGTTTTTTGAGACTGTCTGCGTAAGGCATCTGTTTGAGGCCAGTAATCCTCTTTGTGAGGTATTTTTGTTGCCTTTCCAGTTGTTGTAGATGTCTTGTGAGTTGCATACCAAAAGGGGCGTTGTACTCTATAATGGGTATAATGAGTGATGAGTAGAGGGGAACAATGACCTCTTTTTCTGGATGAGAAACCTTTTGTGATTAGGTGTGGGATTTCCTGACCACTGTGGCGATGCGATTATCAAAGGAGAGACTACTGTCCACTCGTGTCCCAAGGTCTCTTATCACACTTTCGGTGTTAGACTACCGCCTATGTGGTAGTTCATGGGTACAGAGTTTTTACCAAAGGGGATGACAATGCACTTTTTGGCCTTGAGCTTGAGACCATATCTTTGGCACCAGGCATCTGTCTCAGTGAGGCCCTTTTGTAGGATGTACACATAGTTAGGAGTTTCAATTATGGCTCCTAGTTTGCAGTCATCTGCAAATTTTGTTAGCCAAAGACCTTCTGCGTTTGGTATCTACTTCTCTGAAGTACAGGCTAACAGGAGAGGACCCAGGACTGAACCCTGTGGTACTCCACTTGTCACTGGTCTGAAGTCCGATTTGGAGTCTGCTACTTTCACAGTGTGGGTTCTTTCAGTAAGCCAGTTGGCAACCCATCTTGTGACATAGGGATTTATACCTAGTTTAGTGAGTTTATCTATAATTCCAGAGTGGGTGATGGTGTCAAACGCCTTGGCGAGATCTAGATAGGCTGTGTGAACCACCTTAGCCTCATCTATGGCTTTTGTGACTACTACAAAGACGTCTATCAGGTTTAGGAGACATGATCTGCCTTTTACAAACCCAAACTGTGTGGGGTCCAGAGTTTGGAGATCTCCAATGTCTTTATGAGTTCCATGATTATATGTTCCATGGCCTTGCAGGTTAGGCTCGTCAGGCTAATGGGGCGGTAGTTCCCGGGGTCTGTTGTGGCCTCCCCTTTGTGAAGTGGGATAACTGTCGTGGTGTGCCATTCAATGGGCATAAAGCCTGAGGTGAACATGGTACTTAGGTGGGGTGCCAGTTCATTCTGTAGTTCATGTAGAAGGCAGCCTGGGATGTTGTCAGGTCCCATGGATGCAGTGTTCTTGGCTTTGGAGAGTGAAGTTTTTACCTGTGCAGCCGTGATCACAGGAACTTTGCATTCTTCCGGTATAAAGATGGGCCCTTTAGGGGTGAGAGGGGGGTAAAGTTAGCACTGAACCTGTCTGCCAGGATGTTGGCAATATCGGTTGGTTCTGTATATTTAGTGTCATTGTGCTGTAACTCAAAGCAGATCCGAGTGCTGCAATTGAGATTTTTGACATATAGAATGCTTTGTGGTTGTCTTTAGAATCAGTGGCAATTTTGTTTTCATAACTAGCTTTGGAGGATTCTATGAGGGATCTCAGCTTCTTACTGAGGCTGACCAGGGAGTTCCTCCAATCATGGGATTTTACTCATTTTTGCAACAGTTTCTTTCTTCTGTTGTAGAGTTTGTTTATGGCAGAAGACCACCAGATTGGCTTCCTTTTTTTTGGGGGATAGCACGATCTATGCACTCATGTAAGTGCTTATAAACATGCATCTGTGTAGGATTCAGTCATCGTACATCTACTGTCCATCTGCATGGGTGTCATGAAGTTTGCATTAAGAAGCGTGAAGTTGGCTTTGGAGAAATTTTTTTTCGGTTTTCCTAATGGGGGGGTGGGAACGGGATGTGGATGTCTAGGGTGATTAGCTTGTGGTCAGATCTGACCAACAAGGAGCTGACCTCTGGTGTGGAACACCGGTCACCCATGTTGGTGATGACCAAGTCTAGGATATTGCTGCCCCTGGTGGGGGTGTGGATAAGTTGATCCAAAGCGTTGGAATTGAGGATTTCCAGAAAACGTTGAGCAAGAGAGTTGGTACACGAGTAGTTTTCCCAGTTAATGGTAGGGTAGTTGAAATCACCCATTATTAGAGAGTGTTGGGTTGTACCTTAACATTTTCCAGTGTATCAAGAAATGAGGAGTGGGAATCCTGGGGCATGGTGGGGGGTCTGTAGCAAGCTACAATCTGGATTGCGGTTTTTGCCCAGAGTTAGTTGAACTTGGATAATCTCGGATGCATTATGCTGAGCAACTAGCTTGGAGGTGCGAATTTCCTTAATGAATATGGACACGCCTCCACCTTTAGTGTTTCGGTCCGAGTTTGGTGGCCGAAAGGTGTGGTATGAATTATAGCCTGGTATTGCAGGGGTGCTCCCTGGAGCTTTGAACCAGGTCTCTGTCACTGCACAGATGTCAATGTTCTCCATTTTAAAAGGAGTGCCTCGAGTGAGTGCATTTTGAGGTTTAGACTTCTAGCATTGAGTAGCATTACCCTCAGATTTTGCTTGCTTGTACCCGTTACGGTGGTGAATTTGTCGTTTGAACCTTGCCTAAAAAAAGGCACTATAGGGATGGCTAGAGCCTTTGCCAGTATCCGGAATACCAAGGGCGACAGGTGCAGGCCATCTCTGGCAAAGCAGCATGGTCTGTCAATCGTGTCATCCCAGGCAGACAGATACTGGATTCCCTTAGAATGACACCAGAAGCTTAGCCAATTGTTAAAGTCAATCATTTCGTCCTTGTACTGTGGTGTCATTCTGGGTGATGGCAGGATGCTACTCAGGGCTAGGGTCATACCGGCCTGGGCTACAAGATCAGAGAGCTCCTCCAGGTCTCTTTTCATGTAGTCCATGGAGGTACATCTCAGGTCATTCACACCAACATGGACAACGACAGAGTCATATTTGTACTTTTTGTGGAGTGACCCAAGTGAGTTGGTTATGTGGTGGATCCTGGCACCCGACACACAGCTGACGGTAACCTTCACCTTGTTTAGCCTGGTGAGTGGGACATCAGTGTGCCTGACTATAGAGTCACCTATGACTAGTGTGTTGAGTACATTGTTTTGCCTTATTGGCTGTGGTTGAGGGGCACACTGAGTCTGTGGGCTGTGTGTCATTTGGGTTGTGTTGGGGGATGGAGGTTGCTTGCATTTTTGCTTTGGAGGTCTCGGTTGCCTAGACGGATTATTACGGAGAGCTTCCACAAATGTTTTTGTCTTACTATGTGTGGATTTTGGTGGTGTAGATTTAGTGAGACTATGTGATGAGTGTGGTGTGGTGCAAATGTTTACCTTCTCCTCATGACTGTCAAGTTCAGTCTTGGTTGGAGAGAGCTTTACCTCCAGGTTTGGCTAGATAAGGGCATCTCTCACAGGTTGTAGTGTTGGGTGGTAGGAGGAGAGGGTTGTCTGTGTACAGGAGGCACTTTCTACATTGCCTCAAGATGCCCAGACTCATCCGATAGACAGGAGAGAACACTGGGAGCTGACCCTTGGACATGCCTGAATAAATAAACTAATTTTCCTCTAGATAAGTGTGGAAAGTGCGTACAAGAGCCATTTTTCTCTAAACAAGTGAGAAAAGTAAGTACAAAAACTGTTTTCCTCTAGGTAATGAGGAAGGTTGAGTGCTATAGTATAGTAATTAGTAGCTTATTTAGTGCTTACAAGTTCTGAACAAGTGCTGAGCACGAATAAGCAAATTTAAGTGCTAAAACTAAGAATCTGTATCTGCACTAGACGAGTTACAGGACAGAAAGTGCAAATGTAGGCTTTCAAATCAAATAGTTGAGAAAGATGGAAGAGATTGCCCAAAACGGCCAATAACTACAATTTCTGGGCCAGAGCCACTCCTTATGTGGTAGGCAGGTTACCTACTGCTTACCACTCCCACTGATGAGCTAGAAGACTTCCCCCTCCAACACAGAAAGGCTTGGGGAGCTCAGAAGCTTGCATACAGTCCTGGATACAGGAAAATATATATATTACAGAAAAGTAGCTAAAACAGTAGTAAAAACAGTGCCCCTGCTACAGCAGCACCCTAGGGTGGCCTATGCATTCCACTTGTATGTACCTCAGTAACTCCTTCCAGATTTCTTAAGAACCCCCTCCCAGCAGAGCCATCATCTTCCCTCTTTTTGCCTGAAAACAGATTCAGCACCATCACAGGTGTCTTACAGCGCTAGTGCTCATGGATCTTATGAAGCTAACTGTACTTTTACAAATAGTAAATAAAGGATAGTTTTACTTTAGTAGTAATAACCTCTGCTACAGTATTGCTGTCTTGTGGCAGGATACATCTCTTGTCAGATTAATGCCAGGGTTTCTTTGACAAATTCCCAGGGTTTCTTTGACAAATTCCCAGAGGGAACAGTCAGCTAGTCCAGTCAGGTCATCAATATATCTCTATCTATACCTATATCTATATACACACACACACACACACAATATGCTGGTAGCATAACAAAACAAAAGTGTGCACACCCTTAAACTAACACTTTGCTGAAGCACCTTTTGACTTGCAGCATTCAGTCTTCTTGGGTAGGAGTCTTTCAGCATAGCACATCTTGACTTGGCAATATTTGCCCATTCTTCCTTGCAAAAGCGTTTCAAATCTGTCATATTGCTAGGGCATCTCTTGTGCACAGCCCTCTAAGTCACCCAACAGATTTTCTATTGGATTTAGGTCTGGGCTCTGGCTTGGCCATCCAAAACTTTAAATTTTCTTCTGGTGAAGGCATGACACTGCCACCACCATGCTTCACCGTGTGGATGGTGTTCTTTTGGTGATGCGAAGTGTTTTGCACCAAACGTACCTTTTGGAATTGTGGCCAAAAAGTTCAACCTTGGTCTCAGACCATAACACATTTCCCCACATGCTTTTGGGAGACTTGATGTATTGTTTTGCAAATTTTAGCTGGGCCTGGATGTTTTTCTCTGTAAGAAAAGGCTTCCATCTTGCAACCCTACCCCATACCCTAGACATGGAGAATACGGGAGATTGTTACATGTGGTACACAACCAGTACTTGTTAGAAATTCCTGTAGCTCCTTCAGTATTGATGTACGTCTCTTAACAGCCTCCCTGACCAGTTTTCATCTCGTCTTTTCCATCAATTTTGGAGGGACATACAGTTCTTTGCAATGCCACCGTTGTCCCATATTTTCACCACTTTTTGGATGACAGTCTTCCACATCCAATGCTGTAGAACTTTTTTTGTACCCTTCTCCTAACAGATACCCACCAACAATGTGATCCCTTTGATGCTTTGTAACCTCTCTGCGAACCATGGTTTTTGCTATAGCAGGCAAGTGCATAAATGTCAAGAAAATCCTACCAGGACAGCTAAACATAATTTGGGGTTAATCAGTCTCTTTAATTGATGGCAGGTGTGTACTCAAGACGACGGAATGCTGTAATTAAATCAAAAGGTGCTTCAAAGTATGTTTAAGGGTGTGCACACTTATGTAACCAGCGTACTGTACTTTTTATATTTTTCCCCAACAGATTTGTTTGCTTTTTAATTGAATTGTACAGGTTATAGGTCACATTAAAGGTGGGAAAAGGTTTGAAATGATTTATTGTGGTCTCATTTTATTACATCACAAAAACCTGACACTAACAGGGGTGTGTAAACATTTTATATCAACTGTACATATGCGCGTGTGCGCACAAGTGAATCTTAAGCTACTTTTGCTGATCTTGCCGATAGCTTGCGTTTGTGATGAATCATGTGGGTGATGAATCATGTAGACAGAGTCTTGTGACTCTTTTTTGGTTTATTTTATTACAGAAGATAATATATAGATAGAAGTCTGCTATGCTTGGTGCTCATTGTGGTTGTTTACCTTCACAGTACTATTACAACATCAAGGACATCAGTGTGGGACAGCCCTGCATTTGCCATGGTCATGCTGAAGTTTGTGACTCAATGGATCCTGCAAACTCATACTGTAAGTGGCTTGCCTCATTTATCGCCACAGTTTCAGAGTTCTGCTTTTTATGTCCTAGTCCTCATTAGCTTGTATACTCTCACAAGTATCACATTTTTCTATGAATTGTATTGCTGCTGCACCTGTTTTTCATACAGGATGAGCACCAGTAGTTCAAAACAAAAACAAAGCCCACTAACATTTTCATTATGAAGTATAAGCGGTACTTTTCCGTTATACCTCTACCAGTCCGCAGTGCTGTAATTTGCCGGTGTTTGGTCACAAAAGCAAGGAGTTGTACGTGTGTCTGTTTTGCCAGTATTTCATCACAGTTTAACATACTTAAATCATGACATACAGAACAAATGCTAACTTTTCTTTTTGTGAGGAAATACCGGCAAAACAGACAGATACACAACTCCTTGCTTGTGTGAGCAAACACCGGCAAATTACAGCACCGCAGACTGGCAGGGGTAGAACGGAAAAACTGTGGACGTGTGTCATGCTTTAACTACATTAAAGCCCTACCATGCGTTTGCTTTGCTGACTGTATAAGTCGGGAGGACTGACTGTGTGTGTAGTGCAAAGAAGTACACAAAGAACAGAACGCGCTTCTAAACTGACAGGAAAAGCAGGAAATAAAGCTTTAGAACACGCAGTCATGTTTTACTGTAAATTACTGTAAATAGATTTTTCAGTGCTGGCTGCGGCTATGTGTACTCTTCATGTTTTACTTTGCCTAAAACCCATCACAGCTACATCATTTTCAAAAAAAATATTCCTTCCAATAATGGTTACAGACTATTCAACATGAACTACTCAGATGGATAGTGAAATTGCAGCACATACCGGCAAACTACCGTTGCGGACTGGTAGCAGAAAAGTAGCATATAAGCAATAATCAAACTTGGTATCCAGTAAAGCAGAGCAAAGTCCCTTACAACCATTGCATACTAGCACTGTCCCATATATGCAATAAATGGGTCAAATCAGTTTTCAGAGACAGTGGGGGCACCAATGTGTTTATGTGGCGTAAGGTTGGTACTGAATTTACCTGCTTATTAATATATTGGCTAGGTCTTTTGCATCTGACAGCCTGAGAAGCATGGTTAACAGACCATACTGCTTTGCCAGGGATGGTCTGTACTTATCCCCTCTAGGCTTTTGGATATTGGCAAAGACCTTTTCTATCCCCATAGTGCCTTTTTCAGGCAATGCCAAACTAATAAACCTCCCAACTTAACTGAGCCTATGAAGGAACACGTGAAAGTGGTACTGCTCAATGCTAGAAGTCTTAACAAGAAGCTCCACTCCCTGCAAGCCTTCCTCTCCTAGAGAGAGTAGACACACCTGCACAGTAAAGGAGACATGGTTTAAAGTCACAGAGTACCCCACCAATGCGCTGCTGCAAAGGATGGAACTAACAAGTTGGAGGAGTCTCAATCTATATTAACACCAACCTCACGTTGGCTAGTTAAAAGTGTGTGACCCACTAAATCACCACAAACAGGGTCGCATACTATATCCTTGCAAACTATAGGTCCCCCTCCATGTCCCAGGAAACCCATAATACCTATTTCAATGTGCTAGAGTCCCTCACCATTCAACACAATTCAATGTTCATGGGGGATCTCCGCTACCCTTCTACAGACTTGTAATCCTACACCGCTTCAAATGCACAAGCCCAGTAATTCCTGAACTTTACCACCATCTTGGAACAGCAGTCCCATTCTCCTGCCAGGGGTACAAGCATCCCTGACCTTGTACTCACGAACAAGGGGAGAGCCAGTGTTTCTCACCCAATATAATACAAATAAAGGATAAATTTTCTATGTTATTATTGATAATTTTCATAAAATTCTTTTCATGGCTTTGCATAGAGAGACTAGCAACACTTGGGAGTTGCTGTTCTTTACAGGTTATCCTGGGATAGTGTCTAGGACAACTGATGTAATGCTCTTGGTTTTACAGACAGCATAAAGTATTTGCTCCCTAGTGACAGCAAGGAGAGTTACATTTGATAGTATTAACCAAGGAAAGGTTGAGGGGGAGAAAGGGGTGAAGTTGGAGCTGAAATTTGTAGCCAGTAGGCTTGCTGAATCTTGTGGCTCAGCATAGCTGGATCCATTTACAGTGAGCTCTGCACACAATTGGGTATTGCCTTTGAGGTTATGGACATAGCTAAAGAACTGGGAGGCCAAATTAACCTCAAATTTGGCTGTGGTAGACTATTTGTTCAGTTAGCCAGTGCTTGTATCCTGCTGGGTGCTACACCTCCTAATTTTTGTGATGATTTTCTTCTTGTGATTCCAGCAAGGTGGCACTTTTTTTTTTTATGAGTCAGTTCTATACTACTTCCTAGTAGGTATAGCTCAAATGGATATGACAAAAAAGTACACAAGATCAAACAAACAGATACTTACAAAAGCTGTTACATACAAAAGGTGGAAATAATACAGAAAGCAGTGTCAAAAAGTTCTCTCAATGTTAATGGTCTCACAGATATAAAAAAAAAAAAAAAAAAAGAGAGAAAGTAGTGAACTAGATTAAAAAATGTAGAATGCAAATAGCTATGCTACAGGAGACATATTTGGAAAGAACTGAATATTTGAATTTGATAAAGAAAGGTTTTCAGGACAGATATTCAGCAGAAACCTGGGAAAGGAAAACAGAAGAGTACTTCTATTAACTGCAAGAGGAACTGTGATCGTGATAAAACAGAATAAAACAAAACAAAAACAGAAACAGAGAATGGAAGATGCGTAGTACTAAGGGACTACTGGCAAGGGCAGAGGATTACACAGACATTTATATTCCACCTAAAACTGCTATAATGGAGCTTAAGAAAATTCTGGAAGAACTCAGCTCTCAGCATGGAATTTTACTTACTGGTGGGGATTGGAATTTGCAGCAGTGAATGATGTGTCTGGGGGGGCCAGAAAGGAAAAATATAACTAAGGGTAGATTTTTGAAGAAACCTATGAAAATACTTAGCATCGAAGATGTGAATTCACTAGTAGGAGTTCAGAGTGAATGTGCATCTTACTCCTCAAAATACAAAACTGGGCTAAACTAGACAGAACTTGCATTTCACAGGAACATGTGAGTTTAATTAATTTAAAGTTTTTATACGCATCCAATAAACTACTTCTGATCATGCACCAATAATAACCAAAATAAAAACATAGGGTAATGAAATAAAAAAAATGAGACAATGGCCCTTTCCCACCTGTTGAAATGAGGAATTTAAGGAATGGGTAGTGTAAATTACTAGGGAGTTAGAGAAGATAGAAATTTCTTCTGAAAATTCTGAAAATACAGCTATGAGTGACAAAATTATAGGTGGAGTTTACTGTTCTTTCTTTTATTTCCACTCCATTTTTAAAGATTTTTCAGCAGACTACTCTGTCAAAGATAATGGGTGAGCAAATTGGTAACTAAAGAAATGACATTTTGAGTTATGACACAATCTGAATTGCCTAGACATAAGGCCTTGCTGAGTCTAAATTATGGTGGCTGCCAAAAAAGCAATTACTAGAAAATGGAAAGCAAAAGTGTAAACCAACTGTACTAGAAGTACTGAAAATAGTAGCAAAAATAAAACTGGAATTGGGATCTTTAGAAAAGGGCAGGAACAAATTACATAGAAAAAATTAGGGAATTATGGGAACAATACATGCAGAGGAGGAACGAGGTTTAAAAAGAAGGTAGGATCTGAATAAGCTACGTCATGTCTGACAATAACTGCACAGATATCTCTCTCTCTATATATATATATATATATATATATCTCTATATATATCTCTATATATATATATATATATATATATATATATATATATATATATATGTATGTATCTTATATATATATATATATATATATATATATATATATATATATATATATATCAATCAATATTGGGAGAAGACACCCTTTATGAGCCACTCAGCAACATTGATAGTGGACATGGGGAAGGGGCCTAAAGGATGGAGGGCAAACCCATTACTTTGTAAATTAGAGAGATGGTTGATGGCTGAAACATTAAGAAATTTATGCTTGCTTAAAAAAGTTAAGAATAGAAAGACAAAGAACTTAAGTCAAAATAAACATGGCAGCAATGACGCAAATAAAGAGAGGGACATAAGACTGAAAGAACTGCAGTGAGATCTAATAGGCAGAAAGATGATTTCTTTAAAGAAAATGACCTGAATACTGGAAAACAAGTGTCACAGTGGCCAAAATATACAGAAACAAATGCATAAGAGTAGAGCTGTACAAGTAAACTTACCATACCAGTAGATGTTTGCATGATCACTACTGCAGTAGCCTTAGCTACATGGGTTATATCATGCCAAGGATACAACAGCCATACAGCTTCCAAAGCCTCAGGCACCTTCAATGTGCCCAAACTATCAGGCAACTTGAGCTGAGCTGAGCTGACTAACAAGTTTGGGCACCAAGCTCTTCAGTGCTTTCCTGCCAAGAGAGAAAGTGAGGCTGAGCCCAAGTGCAATGCAAGGAAGAACAAAAAATAACTACACCCTGGCATTAAACATAATAAAAGGGGGGGGCAGGGAGGGAGCAGCTACTGCTGCAGTAGTGATCTTTCAAAAATCTACTGTCATGGGTTGTAGTATGTTTACTTTTACAACTGTACTATTTTCATTATACTGATTACTGCTGCAGCAGCCTCAGCTATATGGCTAGATTACCACTTGGGGAGACGGAAAGAGAACAGTCTTAGGAGCCCTTGGAGACTGGACTTGAAGCCTGATCTACACCATCAAGCTTATAGTGCATTTTAATAGTGTGTAGAAAGGACCAAGTTGCCACTTCTAGAATTTGGATACGTCTCAAGTCAAAAAAACGAAGCATCAAACATGCCGCTCATCAAGCCATTCTGGCTAAGATTGCATTACTGTAGGACAAGGAAATTTGCCCTCTCCCCTCTGAAGTGCGATCTCCAAGTTGGTATATATAAAATTAGCAGTGGAGGAGGTTTCGATGAATGGCATTTATAATGCAATGCCTTTTGATGTTTTTACCCTTCAGTGAATAACCATACACCCTTAGAATCCAACCCTTTCCAAAGAGCCATAGATTAAGCCACGACCCTGTTAGAGATGGCCTTGACCCTGCCTGGAATAGGTTTTGTAGTGGAGAGTATAACTAAAGGTAATGACCTTAGACAACCATTTGAAATGGTCTGTTTTGATACAGACTGCCCCAAGAAATAAACAGCTGGTCTGAAAGATTTAGCTCTCTCAAGATCATACCTTGGATGTCTACCGATAACTGGTACTGTGCATCCCTGCTTCCTCATTTTGGTGTTCAGGAAAGAAAGTGGAGAGATGGATAGTTTGGCTTAAAGTAAAGTAAACTCTGATCCAACTTAAGGGATAAAACAGAAAGAACTAAAGAACCATTATCCCTACAGAAAATGAGGTGGGTTTGACTAACAGCTTGCAACTCATACCCTGCTTGCAGAAAGAGGTCAGGGCAATCAGTGAAACTGTTTTCTGTGTTCAGATCATCATATCAGCAAGGTTAGCTGGTTCAAATGGAACAAATGTCAGCTTCTCTAACACAAAAGTAAGATCCCAAGGAGGGGCCATCAGTTTTATTGGAAGACTTATGCAAAACCCTTTTCAAAAACATTTTAACAAGAGACTGCACTGAAAGAGGAGAATCCACAAGGCAGACATAGTGAAATGGCAGATAAATAAGCCGCGAAAGAGGAGTCCATAGGATAGTAACTGAAGCAAATATTGTAAATCCAGAGAACTAGCACTGAATGGGTGTTGGTTGTGTTCTTTGCATCAATTATAAAACCTTTTCCATTTGTTAAAGGGATTTTCTAGAAGCAGGTTTTCTTGCTTCCATTAGCACCTGCGGCGTGATCCCAGTAAAGAGGTGCATAAAAGGAATTAAAACCCTATCATCCAGGTAGTCAAGTGAACCTGATTGGTGTGGGGCCTATCAAACACCCTTGTTTTTGGGTGAGTATATCCAGTCTGTGACGAAGCTCATTATAATTGCCTCTGGCCATTTCCAAAATAAGGGAGAACCACAATTACCTGGGCCAGATGGGAGTCACCACAATGATCTGTGAGAATTCCTTCACAATGTTCTGAAGTACCAGTGATACTAGAGGAATGGGTGGAAACAGACAGGAACGTTAGTGCCCGGGGGGGGGGGTATCCATCTTCCAGGCAGTTTTGCACAGAGCCCTGGAGCAGAATCCTGCCAGCCGATTGAGAGGAGGCAAAGAAACTCTACTTGAGAACCCCCCCCCCCCCCAGACTGATCAAATCTTGGAAGACCCGCCAATCCAGTTTCCATTCATGAGGATATGCCCTTGTCCTGCTCAGCTTGTCTACCACACAATTTTGTTCCAATGGAATACAGGATGCATGCAGTGCAAGACTGTGCTGTGACCCTATATGCATGCTACGCTAATATTGCTCAAATGGAAAGGGTATATCACCTGGTTCCTCCTGGCTCGTTGATGTACCATGACTCTAATATTGTCTGTAACAGCTTAAAAGAGGTTCTGGGAACCAAAGATGATTCAAAGTGTCGACTGACTTTTCCGGGCAAGCATGCCTTTTTTTTTTATTTATGTGGCGACATCCATCCTTGATACTGCCACACCTTGCACTTTTATCCCTCCTGAAACTGCAACATAAGCTGCCAAGTCCAACACACATATAGTGACGGACCGCTTTGGAACAGGTAGGAAGAAGGGGAGACCTGGATTTAAGATCAATTTGCTCTACCAAGTGATTTCTCTTCTGACAAACCCAGCATTAGGATATGAAAAACAAAGGTATCTGGGACCAAAAATACCACCCCTCTCTCATGCGGAGTCTTGCCTACGGTACATGGAAGCTTTGAGACCCAAAATCCTGAGGTATTCCTTCACAGTGATCCAAGTCAGAGTGGAAAACTGTACAAATAAATCTAATCTAATCTATTCTTCCTGTGAAAGAAAGCTCTTTGAACTGTGGTGTCTAGTTGACATCCCAGAAACACCATCATGTCACATAGGAGTCAAGAAAGACTTTTATAAGTTGTACTGGAAAAATGTGGATTCCCTGTAGCCTGCCATTAAACATTAACACTCTTGGCGAAGTGGATTGGCCAAAATGGTAAGAGAACTGGTCTGGATCACATTAAGAAAACACCTGAAATCTAGATGAAAAGTAATGTAAACAAGCATCTTTTAAATCTAATGTTACTAAAAAGTTGAACGAGGAAAAAAGTTAATAGGTTGTGAAGTGACATCATTTTGAATTTAGACATATCAAAAGTTTAGGAAAGAAAGACCTAAAACTGGTCTACAAGTATTTTTCTTTGATACTAAAAAATAAGATTCTTGAATAAAATCCCCTCCCCAACTGGGAAGGGTGAACTGGGTCCCATCACTCCCAGAGAAACAGCACATGATAATGGACAGGTAGAAATAGCCTGGTCTGGGGGATAAGAAATTATGCCCCACTGCCATTTGTAACCTTGACAAATGGATCTTCAGAACCCATTTATCCGAAACTGAAAAGAGGATGTCGGGGGGGGGGGGGACAAAAGTCTGCTAAATAGTCTCTTACTTGTTGGACTGTCCTTGGTTTTGGGAGTTCCCAGAATTCTTAATGGAACCCCCTTTACCTGTATTTTGTTTCTTACCAAAACTAGACTTACAGAATCCCTCAGAAAATTTAGAAAAGGAGAGCTGAAAAACAGACATACCCAGTTATCAACTTACCCCTTTCATTACACTTTGTGATTACCCCTGCAGCACAGAGGCAAAAAACTAAATCTCTATTCAAAGGAAAATTGAAAACCTCATTTTTAACATCAAATGGAAAGCTCTAAGAATTGCAGCCATGCAAACCTACTCCCACTACTAGTAGCCATAGTCCTGGAAGTAAAAACAGAGTCATGCGCACACACTGTTGAGAAGCGATTTCAAACACTGAAGAAATTAAATGCAAAGCAGATTTTTCATTATAAGAAACTGCTGCTGGCAAAACATTCCTCATACTTTCACATCGTATCTGCCCTTTTTGGAGGACCTGGTTGACCGCCTGGAAAACTGTAGGCAGTTAACACATCCTCCAGAACTGGAGGAATGGGTCCAGGTTCTGGAAATTCCAGCTATAATATAGTTCATAGTAGTTTGAGGGACAGTGAGAAACCTCACTGTTCTCCCACTTTAAAAGAAACCAGCACATTCTAGAAACAGTCTCAGAGAAAGAAAGAGAAATCCCGGGGGGGGTGGGGGGGGATAATCAAGAACTGAGCTCTCCTCAAGAGTCTGAATCAAAACTATGAGGAGAAAATTCATCTCCCTATCCAGATTCGGAATCTAATTGCTTCAGAAAAAGTATCCCTCTTTTACCAGAAAACTACATTACACAAAAGATCAACAGCCTGAATTAAATCCTGTGCCAGACCCAGTAAACTAGTCATCAAATTTGAGGAGCAAACATTTTAAATTCTCAGTTTCTTTCCGATAGGAAAAATGAGGCCAAACAGTATTATTAGTAGCAGCAGTTGCTTTCCTAGGAATGGGCACAACATTCTGGCAAAACAGGGAAGCAGTCCCTTGTCCCCTCTCAGAGGGCCGATAAGGTTGGCTCACCCTTGCCCACCGAGGGGAACCCAACAGAAGCAGATGAAGTGGCTAACTCCATCACTGTGGCTCAAGGTGCTATACCAGAGGGATTCGGGGTAAAAGATGAGTGATCGGAGATGCAAATAGTCACATTGCAGCCACCCACCTGTGGCTGAAGCAAATTACTAGACTACTGTGGTAGTAAAGGCAGTTTTTGCTTAACCTTTTCTGTGTCTAGAAGGACTAACAGTTTGTTCCATGGACAAGCTCAAAATGGTACCTCATTCCCAAGAAGAATGAGCAGCAAATGTCAGCAAAAATAAAAAGTCATCATGCCAGCCTCGCAAAGTAAAATAAAACACATTTTCTCCACAGAAAACTTTTTTTTCAGCTACTTTAAGCAACTTTTAAACTGACAAGAAAAAAAAAAAGGCACTTCGGTTTAAAAGTACAGTATAGTCTTGTTGTCAATTAAATTTCCTGAACAGGAAAGTTATAAATAATAAGCAAAATTATTAAATAGAAGTTGTCGTCCCTAAAATGAACTACCCCTGCTCAGTAAAAGAATAGCACAAGCAGACCATTTCAAAAGCCTCAGGAGTTCTTCAGCAGCAGTAAAGCTCTGAAAAAGTCTTCGCACCAACACTAGTCTTAGTCAGCTCCATAGGAGCGAAAATAAGACAAATATGAGCTGCATGACAGTTTGGGCACATGGAAGGTGCCCTGCAGTCTGGCCGGCTAATATATATATATATATATAATCCATATAGCTAAGGCTGCAGCAGCAGTGATCAATATGGCGAACATCTGTAATTATGATCACAGGAATGCTCAATGTGGTTGGCAAAACAGCTTGTTGACAGATGTGCAACATTGCACACTGTCCAATGGTTGGGGGAACATGTGCTCTCCCAAACATTGTGCTAGCTTGGAAGTATAGATAATTAGCAAGGAGTATGAGGATCTCAGCCCCTCACGGAGGGTTGAGGGGGGCCTTGACCCCTTGAAAAAAAGATGCGTTACTGTTGCATGCTCCAAAGTGATGCCTTACAGCATAAGCAATGATGGGTCGACTTTTTATTTTAAGTGTCAATGTTAGCAATGCACACATCATGTGTGCATATATATGAGAAAAAAGAAAAAACTATAAACGGTAATTGGAGCATTAAACAGAATGATAGGTGCAACAGATCTAATGTATGCATTTCAGGACTTGCATTAGTTATGTACAACAGAGGAGACAGGAGGATCAGAAAGATATCTGCCTCACAGCTCTAAGGTGTGGTACTTGCATTTACTGCTTTAAGTTCCGATAAGGCACACTTCTTTTCACAGTTACCTCAAAAGGCTGGCATCATGAACAATTCCTTTTAGTGCCACTTCTAGCCAAGGCATCGGCTGCCGTCAGATGCAAGGTACACAAGTTTCCCTTAATCTAGTTTAGACATGGCCTTGGATTCAGTTTTTTTAGAATTTTCAGACCTCTGCAAGCAAAGGTATCTTACCGCTAGGCAAATAGTATTCACATGCATAATGACCAAACTATCAAAACCATCTCTTTTTGGGACTTCCTATCTTATATTAAGCTGAATGCACATCACTGGTATATAAATCACATAGCCTTTTTTTTGGATCAAAATTGTTTTTGACAAAGTTATGGCATGCACTCCATAATGAAGTACTACAAAATAAAGTATTCTACAGAACAATCATAAACACTCATAGTGGATACAAAATGTATACACACAAGCATTAGAAGTACTCTTAGTCAACAAAGGGTGTGTACTATCACCAGTTCTATTCAATACTACAATACACTGAATCTTGAAAGAGGTTGGCAAACTTTCCTGGTACCCAGATTAGCATGGATCTCTACCTCAATAATCCAGCATCAATTTTGTGCCACTCAGCAACAACAAAACAAGGAAATACTTAATCTAAAACTAAAAGTCAACCCATTCAAAACAAAATTAGTAACAACTGGAGTGCAAAACCTTCACCAGCTGTCCTAACAGACTAACAAAGCATGCCAAAACTTACAAATAATTTGTCTCTTGCATACTTAACGTGTACAGGAATGTGTGTGGGAGGATATAATATGGTAAAATGATGCACCACATGGAGTGGATAGCTGATCCATCAGTTGCCTGAGCCAAGATTTTAACCCAGATTGGCTGGGCTGCAGTCGGGTCTTGATCCCTCTCCACCTACTGAGTTGTTTTTATATATATGTCGACATCTAGAACAATGCAGACATTAAGAAAACAGGCTCCAAAAATAAAAAAATAAGACATGAAAACTACTAGCCCTTTTTTGTATTTCTAAAGTTATCTACCCCTCCCCCCCATGTCAAAGGCTTTCAGTGCCAAAAGTCTACAGTTACAGGCAATTAAATCATGAGAAAGCTAGCTCTTACACATAAGCAAAGTTTTTCTTGGTGTTGAGAGGTCTACATGTGTAAGAAATTAATCATGACAGCAATTAATCATGACAGGTTTTAACACTGTCTGCAGAGTGAAGTGTGCAAAACATTTTAAAAAGGTACACTGGCAGGCTGTTCATTTATTTTTCACTTAAGTTTTTAAACTGCAGGAATTGAATAAGTTATTCAAACAGCTGCTTCCCAGCAGCTTTAGTACTTTGAATGCATTTAAAATGTAAAAAATGCACAAATTTAGTTTATTTATAGGTAGCTAGTGCATTTTTTTTCTTGAGGCTAAAAGGGAATAATTATTAAAAGCATGCAAGTTATTTTGCACACCTGGGAAAGGAGTACAGATAAGGAAAAGACTGCAATTACTCGCTTTAGTATAACTAACCTAAAATTTTAGAATACGCAACACCTACAGGTGCAGCAGTCAATTTGGGACAATTGCTCCTACCTGGACAGGTAAAAACGGACGAAAATGTACACAGGTTGTATGTGCTTGTTCTAAGATACAAGGGGAAGGGGATTCTGAAAATCTTTTCGGTAGTTTTGAGTTTTTTCAATGAAGCAAAAATCTTGAAAAATATGACTTCGGTTCAGTTAAATATACGAAACAGTTAAGAAGAAGAGCTCTGCCTGCCAAACATTCATGGCTGCATGTAAGCTTAAAGTTGGAAATATACATTACAAAAGAACAGGTAAGAGTAACAACCCATCATAACTGCAACTCTGTCCATATTATCATGGAATGTAAATGGCCTTGCAGATACAGGAAAAAAGCAAATAATACTGAATTACATTAACAGGCGTAGTGTGAAAACAGCAATGCTGCATGAAAAATTTAAATAGAAATGAACAAAGAAATTTGATAAGGAAGAGAATTCAGGGTGGACATTCAGCAGAATATTGGGGACAAAGGAAAATAGACCAATACTGATTGCTAGAGTGACAGAAGAGGAACCGAAGATAATAGTACATGTGGTAGTAACAGAAGGATTATGCTGGGATGCATTTACATTCTACCAAAAACATATCATGAATCTTATTAGATGTTGTAAAATTATCAACTTTCAGCAGGGAGTATGAGTGGGAAATGGAATCAGATTTGCAAACGTGAGGATGTAAACAGGAGACCAAGAAGTATAAAAAACGGTAGATTACTGAAGACATGTATGAGAATATTTAGTGCAGAAGATGTGAATTAAATAGTAGGAACTCTGGGGAATATATACATTCTGTCAAAGTACAAGAACTAGACTGGATAGATCCTTCAACCATTAGGTTTTGGATCAGACATGGGAGAGACTTGAGCTACAGATCCAAAGTCACAGATTACTCATTTGAGTTTGTTTCCTTCCTGTATATTGATATCCAGGGCAGACTCACAAATAGAAAACTGCAGAAGAAGGATGATAAAGGTATGTGGACTTTGGAGAGGGAAAAAGTGAATAAACCTCCAGGTCATACAAGGAAACCATAGTAGTATCTTCTACCGAAGAAAGAAGTCAAGGGGGGAGGCTGAAGAATGAAAATCAGACAACACAGATGCATCATTATGGTAAGTACATAACTTTTATATCCAAGGTTGCTTTTTTCCTCCATTCCTCAACCATTGGGACACAGTCCCCAGTTTCTTGGAAGGATATATACTGGAGTACTGATTAACCAAAAGCTGCCCTGTTCCTAGAAAAGGATATCCAATTTGTAATAAGCTATGAAGGTAGAGCACTGGACCAAGTAGCAGCAGCACAAATGACATCTACAGAAATTGTGGACAGGAAGGCAGAGGAAGTAGATACCGACCTTGTGGAATAAGCTTGTAGTGGTCTTGGTAGAAACAAACCTTTTGTTTATAAACAAGAAATACAAGTGAGCCAACATGCTAATGTGACCTTTGACATTTCCTTTTCATGAGCTAAGTTGTGAAAAAACAATTGGTCGATTTCCTGAAAGTTTTTGTTCTACAGAAATAAAATCTCAGTTGTGTGTAAAAAAAAAAATAAAATCAAATGAAGCATATATTCCTTTTACTGGAAATTTTTGGGAAGAAAACTAGTCAATTTATAGACTAGTTAAGGGCAAATTCAGAAGAAAAGGGTTGTTGCAAAGAGATAATATGGGTGGCTAGCAAGACAAAGCAAGGAGTTAAGATACATAACAGACGCAACAACAAAAAATTTAAATTAGCGTTTGTTGGTGGCTCAAAACGGAGAGCAAGTTAAGGCCTGGAGAAGAACGGTCAAATCACATGAAGGAGTAGGATCCTCAGTACATGGTCCAAGTGGAAACATACCCTTTAGGAAGACTTACGAAATTTTAAGGGAGGCCAATGACAACTGTTTTTACCTACGTGATAACTGGAGATTGCAGCAAGCTCTACCTTGACTGTGGAATAATTTGTGCCATTGTGGAAAATGGAGGCCAGAAAAACTAGAACTGATGGAGTGGGTGCCAAAAAGGGGTCAGGTGTCTTTCATTGGTCCAAAAAGAGAAATTTTTCCATTCGCTCTTGTATATTTTCCTAGTTGAACCCTTTTGAAAAGTAAGGATACACAGAACTTGGGAAGAAAGCCTGGGCTGTCTAGCTCTCAATGGAAGTGGAGAAATCATGTGTTTAACTTTAGGGCTTTGTCCAAGTGAAGTAGACCATACGGGTGAGACAGCAGATGTGGAGAGGGATCCAGACCCCAAGGAGGGTATATACCAGATGAAGCCAAAAGGGAGGAAAACCACAAGGCCAGAATGGGGTAACAATTTTCATCTTGCTCTTTAGTAGACATGCTTTCTGTAACAATTTTGATAAGAGGGGTGTAGGAGGACAAGCATAAAACGAGAATTGGGGGGGGGGGGGCAATCATGAATCAGAGCACCTCTTGGCAACTCCCCATCCAGGAAGAATTAGGGCAAAATATCTGCTGCATTTGAACTTGTGGGTAAAGGCAAAGAGATTGCAGCATGGTTGGCACCAACAGTGAAAAGTTAGTTCTCTCACTGAAGGATTGAGACACCGCTTGTGAGGCAGAAGAACAGATTGGCTCAGTCTGTCTGCTAAAACAATGGACTTCCCCAGGATATGCATTGTCAAAATAAAACAGATGGAAGAGACTGCCCACTGCGACACTACCTCCTGACACAAAGGATAAAGAGGGGGTTTCCCTGGTTTGTTACTGCACCAGACCACTGACATGTCTGTCAGTCTGTATGGCAACTATCCCTCAAGGGAGGAGGTCTTGAAACATCTGCAACTTTAGAACTACCCTCATCTCAAGGATGCTGATGTGAAGGTTGGCCTCTAAGGGGCCCAGTGCCTGTCTGTTCCAGGTAATACACCCCATCCCAACTGGGAAGTAGCTATGGTCCTCATGGCTTTGGGCAAAAAGTACAGTGGGGTGGCCCTGAAAGACATCTGGTGTGAGACTCCACCACGAGACATACTATTTGCAGGTCATGACATGTGAATTCATACAGACCACAGTACAGCTAGGGTCCACAGTAGTATTCTCACAGCGATCGTGTTAGAAGCAGACTGGTTATGAAGGCCACTATAAAACCAAGAAGCTGAAGGACCAATATGGCTACTGGTGACTGAAGAGATTAGTGTGGCCAGATGATGCAACTTGGACAGCCTGGATTGACTAAGTCATGCCACTTGAGAAACAGTACCCAGATGAGCACCTATGAACTCCATGGCTTGAGAGAGAGAGAGAGAGAGAGAGAGACAAGAATTGTTATAGCCAACTGTGATGCCCAGGCAAAGACAAATGCAGAAGGTAGTCCCTGGTGATTATCAGTAGCTGTCTGGTGGGAGCTAGTCATTAAGGTAAGGAAACACCTGGAATCCCAGCAATCCCAGATGAGCTGCAACCTCTGCAACCTCTGCCATACATTTGGTGAACACCCAGGGGTTTGTGGTGAGACTAAAGGGCAGGGTTCTGAACTGAAAATTACTGGCTCCCAGCTGGAAGCAAAGATATCTCCTGGATAGTCTATTTTTATGTTTTAGTACACATCCTGAAAATCTATGGAACATATCCAACTAACCACCCTTCCTCAAAAATGGAGGGAGAATTAGACTAAACTATGACAATTCAGAACTTCCAAGTGTTTGACAAAATTAGTTCAAGTGGCTTAGGTCCTATATATTGGCCCAAACATAAGTTTGAGCAAGTTCCAAACCCTTGCTGGTCTCACCTGGTAGGACCTCTTGGGTGAAACTTATTAGCAACGTTTCTATTTCTAAGGCTGCTTCCTTTCTTTACAGTGTGATACATCATGAATTTTTATTGAAAGTGTGTGGGGGGGGGGGGGTTGAATGTTAATGACCTCTGGTAATTACTTTCTGCACCCAGACATCTTTGGTAATGATGTACAGGCTTCCAGGTGCAGAGATGAGCACCCCTCCAACTGCCTATAGAGGGCAGCAGTCGAGCAACTGTTCAGGGGTTCTAGAAAGGCTTCTTGGAAAAGGGACCTCTGAAGCCTTGGTTTTGCAGGCCCCCTCTACCGCTAGAGTGTACCCCTCTGCCACAGGAGAGGGAGTCCCATCTCCACAAGAGTCCTAAGAAAACTATTGCGATTTCCAGAAGCATATCTTTCTGACCCTCTAGAGAGGAGAGGAATGAAGGTCAGCTGGACTAAGACGGACTGTGTGTGTGAATGAAAGGGAGGATACAGGAATGGTGAGGATGTAAGGAGTAGAGATGGCAAGGGTGGACCAGTTTAAATACTTGAGATCAACAGTTCAGAGTAATGGCGAGTGTGGAAGAGAGGTGAAGAAGAGAGTACAGGCAGGGTGGAGAAGAGTGTCAGGAGTGATTTGTGACAGACTAGTACCAGTAAGAGTGAAAGGAAAGGTCTACAAAAGGGTAGTGAGACCAGCTATGTTATATGGGTTGGAGACAGTGACACTGACAAAAAGGCAGGAGTCAGAGCAGGATGTGGCAGAGTTAAAGATGTTAAGATTTGCACTGGGTGTGACGAGGGTAGACAGGATTAGGAATAAGTATATTAGAGGGTCAGCCCAGGTTGGACAGTTTGGAGGCAAAGGTAAAGAGATGAGATTGCGTTGGTTTGGACATGTGCTGGGTATATTGGGAAAAGGATGAAGCTGCCAGGTAAGAGGAAGGCCTAAGATGAGGTTAATGGATGTGGTTAAAGAGGACATGCAGGTGGTTGGTGTGAGAGCAAGATGCAGAGGACAGGAAGAAATGGAAACAGGTGATCCGCTGTGGCGACCCCCAACGAGGAGGAGGAAGAAGAAGATTCTTGAAAAAGTCCTCAGAGGGCTAGAAAAATGTATCCCTATAGCAGATTCTCCCATCACACCTGGAGAGACAGATGTGGGGGGACCAGAAGTGACTACACAAAGATGTTTGTAATTTCTACAACCGCAAACTTCGGTGTTGCACATTAACTTTAGTACGGTATTTTGATAAGGGCAGCAGTCAATTTAGGGGAAAGACACCAAATTGAACTAGAGCACATGCTCTCCGCTCCCTCTGAAAACAGAGATCATCTCAGTTTGCCAAATTTAGTTGTACTATCCAAGTTTCTCAAGAAACACAAACAGTAAACTAACTATGACAGCAGCAACATTCAGGAGTTTAACATTTGCAGATCCATCTCTCCCACTTCTACAACTCTTCCAAAGCAGAAGTGCAATGCTCATATACAGGAAGTAATAATTTCAAGATTAGCGACAACCTACAGGGAGCAAAACAATTCCACTATATGCTTTTGGCACCACCTCTTCATAGAAGGCATGTCCACTAAATTCAAGAGTTCAAAGTATTCCTTCCACCTCTACGAGGTCCCCTGTTAAGGTCACTGCTACTCTACAAATTTCTTGTCCAGAACAATCTGGTTAAATACTACATGCCTCCCCCACCCAAAAATCACTAGATGACACAACAGAATAGACTGAAGTTATCCAAAAGTCCACTGTCCATGACCTCAAAGCCCTGCAACACCTATGAACAGTCACAGATTTTTACCTAGCTTATCAGTACCTATCAGACGAGTCTGTGCCTGCTCACAAGCTAGCAGTGCATGCAGGGCTTCTTTCAACAAGGAGGTCCAGCAGAGTCATATATTGGCTCTAATTTTTCCATCACAGGCAGGATCTGATGTTCTCTGGAGCATCTTTTAGAAACTCCACTCTCAAAACTTAAAAGCTTTTGCACCTGGCTGCATATATACTTTTTTTGCTCCTATGCTTACAAACTATTAAGCCTTTTTCCAATTAGACTCTGCAGGCATCTTTATCCCCTACACTAGGGAATTACTCATACAATACAGAGATGAGAAACATCCAGGAGCCCATCAGAGGACGCTGTGAAGGTTGCTTGCCCTCATCAATACCCCAGGGTGGTTATATGACCCAACCACACTCAAACTACCCCTGACACTTCAGAGGCCCACAAAATCCTCTCTCCGCAAGTATATACTTCTGTACACTCGCTAATGAAAATTACTCACTCACAAGCTGTGGCTTGCTAGACTGAAAGTCCTGCTCCCAGATGAAAAACCACAGTACTGCCCATCTTCCAAGGGACAATAGATGTATCCAGCTGTACCCCATCCCTACCTCACCAAACCATTAAGAGCCTAACTTGGGGTGCCTGGGCTACAGCCAAGGGCTTCATCTTTCTACACCATGCCACCTGGCCACATTGATTAAGAAGAGAACATTTTTAATCACGTCTGCAGGAAAAGCAAATGTTAGTGCTAAGCATCACACCAAAAAGGATTTGCTTCTTCTCTCTGTGCCCCCTTCTTGACTAAAATGTGCTTTTTGGGGGAAGTCTGCAGTGGTGGTGCTGCGGTAGCGTTGTCGCCTCACAGTAAAGACGCTGTCCGGTTCGATTCTCAGCTAGAGCCTCTCCTGCATGGAGACATGCGTGAATGGGCGTACCTTCATTGAAGGTTATGCGTCAGGGCTGGTAACTCTGCACGTAAAAAAATCAACTACCAATCATTAGCGGACCGGAGTTCCGCTGTGGCAACCCCTAACCGGGAAAAGCCAAAAGGCACAATTAAACATCTTGTAAATTGGAAGGCTCCTGATATTGGTAACAACATCAAAAAAAAAAAAAAAAACTGACCTTTCAGCCACGACCTGGACACAACCTCATTACACAAGACTAATTATAAATTTAACAAGCATCGCCATATACACATTTGCAAGTATGTATAATCAATTGATTAAGCAACAGGAACCAAGACGTCCAAAACTTTCTTAGAACTGCTTAACCCTGACACAAGAACTTGTTTTAAAAAAGTTAGCGAAGAAAAAGAAGGTCCTTCCTGTATTCGACCCGGCAGTTGCAAGGTCCATTTGCCTCTAAATCTGAAGTAACATTAACAACCCAAACAATGCCTGGCTACGAGGCACAGAGGGGTGGAGCACTTACTGCAAACCCAGGTGACTGTGAATAAAAAGTAGTCTTGGCAATGAAATCAGGCGGGGGAGAGCAACACTGAGGAGTGAAGGCGAACAGTTCCTTCTCCTTGGAGGAGAGAGGGGAGGGTTGCAGGTATTCAGAACACAAAGTCGATTTTTCTAGTGCAAACCAGGGAAACTACCTTCAATGCCTGAGGGGAAGAGGTGCAGAGATGCCGGCTGGCTAAGATCCTTTGAATAAATGAAGGATCTCCAGCATTGTCAACCCACTGCACATCCCCCTTCTGCTCTGCTTGCCAAGCACCCACAGGGCAAACATTAAAAAGTGTGTGAAAACTGCCTCTAACCATCCTTATTGACTATCTGTATGAGGACCCCCCTCCCAGTCAACTAAGCCAACTGGCAGGAAAGAAGGCAGATGACTGACAGCACAAATAGCACTAATAGGTGAGGGCATCAAGCATGAATTCATACAACACCATCAACTAAATTACACTGTTAAATACTTACAGGTAGGAGATAATTAAAATACCCACCAGAAACCTGTGTAGTACATTCCAAACTAGTCTTTCTTTGGAGGGACTCCCAGCCTGCCCAAGCAAATGTCACCTATTAATCTCATTAAAATACCAAGCTTTATTTAGGCAACAGTTTACAACAGCAAATACAATGTTTTATGCAGGGATTCCTCAACACACAGAACACACATTTTTGACTAAAATGTTGATGTCAATTACAAGTGTGTGTTTTGGTTGTGTATTTTTACAACCTAAAATAAAACAGGTTCACTTTTAAGTTCTCAAATTACACCCAGCAATGGCACCTTATAGCATTAAAGCTTCTCATCTAACCAGGTTTGTTATGTAGTCAGTATGGTTAATTTTTCTTAGCAGACCCCCATGCATTTTGCAATCCTCAACAGAAAACTGCCCCCCCCCCCCCCAAAGGAGCTGATCAGTCATAAACTATTACTTAACCCACCGAAACTATGCTTGGCACACCACAAGGACTGTCTAAAGTTAAACCCTTCAAATCCCTAAACATTAATAACCAATAAAAACAATATTCTTCAAATATCTAGGCATATAGCTTGAAAATAAATTCTCTCCCGCATACACTGCACTACTCCTTCCAAAGCTAACCTGACTCCCTGTAAAACTTCAAGCTGTCCTTATCTCGCCGTCTTCTCTTAAAGATCTCCTTTAACTAGAATCTTTCATTCAACTCACTGCAAATTTCACCAAAACCTCCCTCCTCGGCCCCTCAGATGGTCCTCCCAAACAATACCATTCATTTTTAAAGCTTGTTCAAAAACACAAGAATACTTTCCTTCAGACTTAGGAGACCTACCCTACTCCAAATTGCGAGCACAATTCAAAGTCCAAATATGTGTTGGGGAAGTTGGTTTTCTGGGCACTAACTTTTCATAACAAAGTTGCTGGTCTATTGGCTGGAACCGTTTGGGTACTTAAAGATTATCGTAACCACATTTTTCACGGCAATAGCTGTTGCTTTCTGAGCCTGAAATATGTTCGTTAGTGTTGTGAAAATGTTATGTAGTTTGATTTCTTTACCAGTGCAGGTTGTTTTCTGGAGTGTTATCCAAAAAACGTGAGAAACAGTCTTTTTGTACATCATTGTAAGTTAATCGTCACGGTTGCACAAGTTCATTTTGAAAGAACGATGGTAGTTGCCAGATTTGTTCATTCACTTCTTGTTTATATATTGTGTTAGAAACACTGACATGAAATTGTTTTTCTGGGTATGCAAACCCCATTCTTATTACTCTGTCACTATTTGTCATCTTCCTGCCTCATACACAACGTCACACACCCCTTTTGCCGTTAACATGAATATTTTTGGAACAACATAACGAATTAGGGCAGGTTGGAAATGTGGTTGCGATAATACGCAAGTACCCAGTTACCTTCCAAGTTCTGCCCTTCGCAATCACCTGGGAATTCTTTGAATGGCAACAACTAATCAATTTGGATTAGCATAAAAACACGGACCGGCACAACCAAGGTACGTCTCCAGCCATGTTCTTCCAACAGAAGTGTTCCTGCGGTTACTGGAAGCATAAGCAACACAATACCATAGAACAGTTGGTATAAAACAAAAACACTACGAAAACCCTTTTCAATTTCTGATCACATTGATCTTGGAAAGTAACTTGCTCAGAATTGCAATATGAGCAAGTGGAAACTTTAAGCATTACTTTCAAGGTAAAGCAATACAGATGAAAACTAACTTCCGATTGTACAGACCTTATACAATTTGCTCAAAGTTAGCAAAATTAAAATCCTCCAGTTTCTGATCACATTGATCTTGTAAAGTAACCATCTCAGAGCTGCAGAATGAAGTGGAAAACTCTTAATCGCGTTCAAAGGTGAAGCGCTACAGATAAAAACTTGTTCTAGCTTCTGAACGTAAATCTTACACAATTTACTCAAAGTTGCAAAGTTACCAAATGAAAGTTACAAAAATCAGTTTCATTTGCAAGACAACCAATAGCGGTGCAAAATGTCTTCTTGACTCTTACAACAAAATTACAAAGTACCGTAACCTGTCCACAGCGAGCACAAAATTTAAAAGTTGTTTGCAGTCGTTCACGCCGGTTTTATTTAAAGCAAATTTAAACAACTTCACACATTACAACAAATACTACACTCAAAAGTGTGCCAGGGCTGGTTACTGTCAGATAGGAGCATATTTGGAAAATTGCAATGTACTGCCAGAGCCATGCCTCCCCCCAAAATGACATTCTGCTACAATATTTAATCAAGTACCAAAAAGAGACAAGCCTTAAAATCACAACATTCACAGTACCAATGCCCCAGTAAACAATTACAGAGAACCAAAAATGATGTTGCAAAAAAAACAGACGTTTTAGGCGGTAAACAGCATTCTTAGGGCACAGCGGGAAATCAAGGCAGACAAGTTGCTGGCGATTACCACACTGTTTCAATGCCTTGTCTCTTACACGTGAGAGTATAAAACAACTGCACAAAACCGGCCATCCTCTGATAAGATACACCATAACGTAATACTGTACTTACACAAATGCAACAAGGAAGCATACATCTATACAGCGCCACAGAAGCATCAACATGTAACACAGCAAGTGCATCATCAACTATATAATTTATTCTACTAACCGGGCTCTTTTTCTGCACCATTTTATCCATCTTTTTAGCAATCCGAATGATGTCTTCTTCTTCTTTACTACTCATGATGAACAACAGATCCACAATATCGTAAACTGAAAATTAACCAAGAGTACCGAAATAATACAGAACCGCTAAGAAGCACCAGGCCTGTACAATCTACAAAAATGCAGCTTCCGCTGAGAAAGACAGAAACAACAGTTGTTAATCGTCAGACTGAAATAATCGCTGTACAATCTTGTGAGCAGTTACGGACAGACACAGACGTCTGACTTACTTTGCAGTTCATTAGTACTGAACACCTGGAGAGTTTGCTTAGCAACCAGGTATCATAGATTTCAGATAACGGCACTAAAACTGGGGGGGGGGGGGTTATTCGCATAAAGTGGACGCGTCTTTTGTTTACTTTATTTGAGATGAGCAGAGTAGCCTCATGAGCTATTTTTCAGCTAAGAAATTATTACGTGAAATACTGACACATCAAAAAGAATACAGAATCTCTACAGTGAAACTCGCTGTAGAATACTCTCTTGTACTATTAGTGAACATGGTTAGGTTACTTGGGCTGATGATATTATGTTCATTCATTTTCTGACCCATGATAGTCCACGGTGACAGTGAAATTTGTGAATCTTTGCAGATTGTCACTTCTGAACTGGATGCTGTTGATGGCTTTTTTGTAGTCTTGCTCTGTTATTTATTTATTAATTTTTCAGATTAAGATACCTGGGTTGATATATGTTTGATTTTAGGCATAAAAACAAATATCTCCATTTTCAAACCGTGGGTGCTATTTGCGCTTGTTTTTTTTTCCTCCCTCATTGTTATCCCTTTAAATGTATTTACGGTAGCTGAAACTTAATAACCCACACCTGGGTGTCGGTAATGCTGAATTTATCCACAGTTGGTGTGGGCCAGAGACAACAGTGGGTAAATCCAGCATTACCCACACCCAGAAGTGGGTTATTGCTGTTATACAATGACATTATTTTAAGAAAAAAAAAAAACTTTTCTTAAATAATGGCATTGTATAATGCCTCTGTGCTGCCCTTATGCAGCTGTCCGGTATCCTGGACCAGTTCTGATGTACTGCTCATGCGTATGCTTCCGCAGTACATCAGAGCTGTGTGTAGAGGAAACAAAAGGAAGATCTCTGTTGCTTTTTTAAAGTTGTCTCGCTGTGTTAAACAAGTTTAACATAGCGAGGCAACTTTAAAAAAGCAACAGAGAAAGGAAGATCTCCCTTGCTTTTTTTAAGATATCTCGTTATGTTAAACTCGTTTACCATAGGAGTTTAACATAGCGAGATTACAGCAACAGAGCTCTTCCATTCTATATTGCTGCCCAACACAAAAAAAAGTGAGACCGGACCTTTTTCCATTAGTATAAGTCGGATTTACAATGGGCATGCTGACCAATCAGCGTGCACGTTTTGGAATATTAATGGGGGGTCATTGTATAATTAAGCAATAACCCACGTTTGGGTGTGGGTAGTGCTGGATTTACCCACAGCTGGTGTTCGCCCGAGTGACCAAACAAAGCCAACTGTGGGTAAATCCAGCATTACCCACACCCAAACATGGGTTATTACTATTATACAATGACATTATTTAAGAAAAAATACTTTTCTTAAATAATCCCCCAGATTTACAAAGCCCTGCAGAACATGCAGGATTAGTCTAAGAGCTATTTTTGGCAATATGGCCGACATGCAATCCAGGAACGAGCTCCCGGGACGTGCACGTGAGCTCTTAGACTAATTCTGCATGGACTGAGCTCCTGTATGCAAATTACCCTCACTTGCAGGTGAAAACCATGCAAATGAGGGTAATATGAGATCCAGGAAGCTGGCAGCTGTCCGTGCAGGACAAGTGCAGTGTGCAGAAATGTACTTGGTTAGTCACTGAGTACATTTCTGCAGTCTACAAAATGGAGCTATGACAGCTCCAAATAAAGGCTGCATGTCATTGAGGAAGCATGCCAATGGCCAAGTAGAAGGCCATTGGCACTGCAAACTGTTGAAAAAAAAATAAACAACTTGTAATTTCTTTTTCGACAATCTCGCCTGTTTAAGCATAGGGCAGCAATGCGCAAACGGGATTGGGGGAAAAATAATAAAATACACTTAAAATAAGCATTCTAACTAAAATCAGTATATTCTGCCATGCAAGTCAATGGCAGGCAGAAGACAACCTGGCCAGTGAGTAATAGTTGGTAAGGGGTAGGCTCAGTGTGGGGCATGTAATTATGTATTAGCAGGCAATCCTATGCAAATGAGGGAAAGGTTAGTGAATCCCAGATTTTCCCAGGGTGTGAGGCAGGTCCCAAGAGTGTAAGAGTATAAATAGCTGGGTGCAAGACTAGGATATAGGTGACATCATTGGGGGGGGGTATCAGGCATACTGTAAGTGGATTGGAGACCTGTGGCTCGGGATTGCTTTTCGATTAGCACAGCTAAGCTAGGGGTGTGTCTAAACCTGCCTAGCACTCTTTACAAAGTGTAAGCGGGTGTGCGCGCCACGCACCGGGTTTTACAGGAAGAAAAAGGAAGTTAAACCAGGAAAAAGCAGCTCTGTGCACATTTGAGCACTCTGTTTGTGTGGCGCACACACAGGGCTAAACAGGGAGGCAGTTGGAAGGGAAAACAGCAGTAGGAAGGTAATCAAGGAGAACTAGCTTAGCTGACAGGTGAACCGTATCAGAATCAGCCAATCACACAGGCAGCAGACCAGCCCAGCACGCCACTATAAACTATGCAAACACCTTTCCCCCTTGTTTTTCCCAAAAACTCTGCACCGCTGGTGTATACAGATGGGGAAATTTTACAAAACGAAAGCAAGAGAAAAAAATGTTAGGGGCTGCTTTTGCTATCATAAACCAGCATGTGCAAGAGGTTGAGGGTGGTGAGGATGTGAATGCTGCTGAGCAACCCACAGTGAGGAGACAGAGAAGAGTGTATAGACCCAGGGTAACCTACCAAGGGCTACATGAGCTGGAAATAGCAGAGCACTATAGGGTGGACAGGGACCTCCTACAACAAATTGTTGAGCTGTTCCGGCCACGCCTGACACACAGAACCAACAGAGGGAAACCCATCCCAGTGGACACCAAGGTATGTGTAGGCCTAAGAATACTAGCTACAGGTACCTTCCAAAGGCCAACTGGGGATATGATGGGGATCTCACAGGCATCGGCATCCAGGGTACTCCACCAGTTCCTGGATGCCATGTCAGCACATGTCGGTGAGCACGTATATTTCCTTATCACCCGTGAGGTATTGGCCAGCAATATGCATCTCTTCCACCAAATAGCAGAATACCCTGAGGTAGTGGGTGCAATAGACTGCACGCACATATGCATTTAAGCACCACCAGGTGAGTGGGGTAGGGTCTACATCAACTGCAAGGGCTTTCCCTCCATCAACTGCTAGGTCTTGTGCAATGCCTAGGGCATAATAATGAATGTGTGTGTTGGCTGCCCTGGAAGCTACCATGATTCCCACATCTGGCATCTGATGCAGCTGTACCAAACATTTGCCAATGGGAACATCCCACATGGTCACCTAGTGGGGGATGCTGGATAGGCACTGGAGCCATGGCTGATGACACCCATCAGAAATGCACACACACCCGAACAAGAACTCCATAATGAGGCACACTCACAAACACGAAGCATAATAGAGCATGTGTTTAGGATGCTAAAGTCACGGTTCCAGTGCCTGGACACATCCGGTGGAGCCTTGCAGTACTCACCAACTACATGTACCCAAATTGTCCTTGTATGTGCCATGCTACACAATATGGTCCTGCGGAAACAGCTGCAGCAGGAACAGCATGCGGCAGGGCCAAACAGCCCCCCACCAGTGCCAAGGCCTGCACAGGCGCAGAGTGACTCGGAGGAGGAACAACCTGAGCCTGCCCCAGTAGGCAAAAGGAGGTGTACCCAGTATGCCCTGGCCTTGACAAAGAGGCAACGCATAGCACATGCACTAACACAGTGATTTCTGTGTAGCCATTGATAGCAGTGGAGGTAGTTTCAGCTCATCACTAACATCCTGTCTTGCCTTATATAAGTGGTACATTTTGAGTTATCTCTGCTTAATATCAGAGCTTTGGCTGGCTAACATCTACCTGGAATCAGCTGGACGTATAAGTGAATTTAAGTACACTTTTATCTGCTCTTTTGCATATAGTATTGTATTTAATTTATTTATTTGTGTTTTTCACTGAATATTAACTCAACTGAAGTTGTGGCTGTCTCTCTACAGATTACTTTTTAGAATTTCGCCATTGATAGCAGTGGGGGGTAGTTTCAGCTCATTACTAACATCCTGTCTTGACTTATACAAGTGGTACGTTTTGTGTTATCTCTGCTTTATATCAGAGCTTTGGCCGACTAACATCTACCTGAAATCAGCTGGATGTATAAGTGAATTTAAGTACACTTTTATCTGCTCTTTTGCATATAGTATTGTATTTAATTTATTTATTCATCTTTTTCACTGAATATTAACTCAGCTGAAGTTGTGGCTGTCTCTCTACAGAGTACTTTTTAGAATTTCTGTGTAGCCATTGATAGCAGTGGGGGTAGTTTCAGCTCAGCACTAACATCCTGTCTTGCCTTATATAAGTGGTACATTTTGAGTTATCTCTGCTTAATATCAGAGCTTTGGCCGGCTAACATCTACCTGAAATCAGCTGGACATATAAGTGAATTTAAGTTCACTTTTATCTGCTCTTTGCATATAGTATTGTATTTAATTTATTTATTTGTGTTTTTCACTGAATAGTATCTCAACTGAAGTTGTGGCTGTCTCTCTACAGAGTACATTTTAGAATTTCTGTGTAGCCATTGATAGCAGTGGGGGGTAGTTTCAGCTCATCACTAACATCCTGTCTTGCATGCCACAGTGGTACAGCGGTAGCATTGTTGCCTCACAGCAAGAGGTTCTCCTGTTCGATTCTCGGCTGGAGTGCCTTCTGTGTGGAGCCTGCATGTCCTCCCTGCAGTCGAGTGGCCTCCGAAAGACATGCATGAATGGGCATGCCTTCGTTGAAGGTTGGGCATCGGGCTGACAACTTGGCACCATAAAAAAATCTACTAACAATCATTAGCGGACCAGAGTTCCACTGTGACGACTCCTAACCAGGAAAAAGCCGAAAAGGCAAACAACAAACTAACATCTTGTCTTGCCTTATATATAAGTGGTACATTTTGAGTTATCTCTGCTTAATATCAGAGCTTTGGCTGGCTAACATCTACCTGAAATCAGCTGGATGTATAAGTGAATTTAAGTACACTTTTATCTGCTCTTTTGCATATAGTATTGTATTTAATTTATTTATTTGTGTTTTTCACTGAATATTAACTCAACTGAAGTTGTGGCCGTCTCTCTACAGTTAGTTCCCACCCACTCTCCCTGTTCTTGTCTTGGTATTAATGTTGGTGGCTTTGAAACTGCCCGCCCCTCTAGTAGATTTGTATTTGGATACTCCTTCTGGGCCCATCTCATTTGCTCACTCAACTGAGTGCAATGAGATCATATTCTGATTTCAGGCACTCCTACTGTGTACAAAGAGAGCATTTGGGAAGGACAACCCCTGTAGCCTCTTAATCCTGCTCTGTTCCTTCCCTCAAAAAAAAAAAAATATATATATATATATATATATATATATATATATATATATATATATATATATATATATATATATATATCTTATTCATCTGCTCTTACTGTAACTGTCTTAGTTGCTCTTCTGTGCTATCTGTTCAGTCGCTCTTACTCTGCACTTATTACTGCTTGTTAGTAGCCTTCTAATTTACTGCCTTCTGCACTTGTTTTTTAGTCATTTGTTAATTTAATTGCATTTATTTGAACTGTATTTGCCATAGTGTTGCTACACGCTCAGGTGTGCTGGCCTGCACTATCATTTGAATTGTATTTACTGCTGTTTTAGCTGCTTTTCTGTAACAAAAAAAAAATTCTAAGCTTGTTTCCTGCCTTTCCTGTAACTAAAGTCCAGATACAGATTTGCTGTATCCAGGACTCTTTGTAAGCTTCTGAGCCCCCCCCAAGCCTTTCTGTGTTGGAGGGAAACCTTCTAGCTTATCAGTGGGAGTGGTAAGCACTAGATAGCCTATCTACCACGGGAAGAGTGGGTTTTGGCCCTGAAATTGTAGTTCATTGGCTGTTTGCGCAGTTTTTCCATCTCTTTCTACTTTCTGGTTAAAAGCCTGTTTCGCGTTTGGTCCCCGCCTTTAATATAACTAGTGTAATCCAGGTACAGATTTGCTGTATCCAGAACTATTGGTAAGCTTCTGAGCTGCCTAAGCCCTTCTGTGTTGGAGAGAAGCCTTCCAGCTTATCAGTGGGAGTGGTAAGCACTAGGTAACCTATCTGCCACAGGAGGAGTGGTTTCTGGCCCAGAAATTATAGTTTATTGGCCGTTTGGGAAGCTTTTCCATCTCTTTCAACCTTCTGATTTAAAAACCTGTGTTTGCACTTGTTTCCTGCCTTTCCTGTTACTAGTCTAGTCCAGGTACAGATTTGCTGTATCCAGGACTCTTTGTAAGCTTCTGAGCCCCCCAAGCCTTTCCGTGTTGGAGGGAAGCCTTCTAGCTTCTCAGTGGGAGTGGTAAGCATCAGGTAGCCTATCTACCACAAGAGGAGTGGTCCCTGGCCCAGAAATTGTAGCTATTGGCTGTTTGAGCAGTTTTTTTCCATCTCTTTCAACTTTCTGGTTTGAAAGCTGCACTTGTGCCTGTTTCCAGACTTTCCTATAACTAGCCTAGTCCTGTTACAGAGTTGCTGTATCCAGGATTGTTAGTAAGCTTCTGAGCCCCCAAGCCTTTCTGTGTTGGAGGAAAGCCTTCTAGCTTATCAGTGGGAGTGGTAAACACTAGGTAGCCTGTCTACCACGAGAGGAGAGGTTCTTGGCCCAGAAATTGTAGTTTATTGACCATTTAGACAGTTTGTCCGTCTCTTTCAACTTTCTGGTTTAAAAGACCACATCTGTGCTTGTTTCCCATCTTTCCTTTAACTAACCTACTAGTAGCACTAGAAAGCCTTAAACTGATACAAGCCTTCTAGCCTTGGAGAGAGACTTTGGAGTGATTAAGTACCAGTTTTCTGTACTTTCTTGCTGTACTTAACTGTTTTCCACCTAAACGCAGATTTTCCAGCATTTATTGTGATTTAAAAGCTTGTTTTTTCACATATTGTACTTATTTGACTGCCTGCACTTCTAAAAAGTTGTTTTTTGTTTAAATAATTTAACTGTTGTAGGCTACACACTAAAGTGCGATAGCCTTTTCTGATCGTTTGTAGTCGTTTAGAGCTGTTTTGAGTGTATTTTTACTGTTTTTGCCTTATCTTTTAAAAAAAAAAAAAAAAAAGTCTTGTTTCCCACCTTTCTAATCTAGTATAGTCCAATTTTCAATCTAGTGCTGAGTTCAGGGCTGTGATACTAGTTTCTGAGTTGCCCATACCTTACTTGGATAGAAGGACGTTTCTCTGTTCACCTGTGAGAGAGGAGAGCTTTGAGCAACCTATCTGTCCCTGGAGGAGTGGTTCCAGCCCAGAAGTTAGTAGTTTATTGGCCATTGTGGGCTAATTTCTATCTCTTTCATTTCCCTACTATAAAAACTGCGTTTGCACGGTTTTGCGTACCGGGCAGTGCTGGTTAGCTACAGTTAAATTATTCCCGGCTCCACTAAGTCTCCTCTTCAGTTTTTCCCTTGAAACGAGTCTAACTCTCAACCTAAGCACTCAAAAAGCATCTTACAACCCAGCACTTGCTCAGACCTAATATACCCTGACACTGATTGCCCAGTAGGGCAAGACTCTTTATTCACCCCTCACCAACTAAGCGACTAAGCAGCTCACCCTACTATTCAGGCATGACCAAAGGGCAACTTCAGGTGCACTCTCCTGTCCAGCTGGTGAATCTGGATATCCTGAGGCAATGTTACAACTACCTCATGTACACAGACAACCCTCTCCTCCTACCACAAAACACTAACATATGTGAGAGATGCAATTATACAGCCAAACTGGAAGCTAAGCTGTCTCCACCCAAGACTGGAACAGACAGTCAAGAGGAGAAGGTTAACACTTGCAGCACAACTCCAGCCGCACACAGACCTACTACAATAGCACTGGCAAAAAATACACATAAATACACAAAATCATACTCGAAGGCTCTAAATAAAAACTTGCAAAAGCATCAGAGACCTCCAAAGCAGACACCCATACAACCTGCACTTCCCGTCACAAACCAGACAACACATAAAACACAAAATCAGTGTGCCGCACAATCACAGCCCTTAAGTCGAAATAACATACCTAACACACTAGTAATAGGTGACTCTATAGTCAGGCACACTGACATCCCACTCACTAGGCTGGACAAGCAGAAGGTTACTGTTAGCTGCATGTCGGGAGCCAGAAACCGCCACATAACACAAGCACTCAGGTCACTCCAGAACAAGTACAAAAATGACTCTGTCATTGTTCATGTTGGTATGAATGACCTGAGATGTACCTCCCTGGACTACATGAAAAGAGACATGGAAGAGCTCTCTGATCATGTAGCCCAGGCTGGTATGACCCTGACCCTGAGTAGCATCCTGCCCTAACCAAGAATGATACCTCAGTATAAAGAAAAAAATGTTCAATTTCAACGATTGGCTAAGCTTCTGGTGTCATTCAAAGGGGATCCAGTGTCTGTCAGCCTGGGACGACATGCTCGACAAGCCGCATTGCTTCGCAAGAGACGGATTGCACCTGTCACCCCTAGGCTTTCGAATACTGGCCAAGGCTCTTGCTGCCCCCATAGTGCCTTTTTTAGGCAAGGCTCAAAAGTCAAACCCACCTCCGTAAACAACACAATTAACAAAAAACTGAGGGTTATGCTACTCAATGCCAGGAGTTTAAATCTCAAAATGCATGCGCTCGAAGCACTCCTCAGTTTGGAGAATGTCGACATCTGTGCAGTAACTGAAACCTGGTTCAAGGCTCCAGAGAACACCCCAGTACTACCGGGCTACAACTCATACCACACGTTTCGGCCACAGAACACGGACCGAAACACAAAAGGAGGAGGTGTATCCATATTCATCAAGGATACCTACACCTTCAGGTTAGTGGTGCAGCATGATACCTCTGAGATCATCCATGTGCAACTAATATCGGGCAGATCTGCAATGCAAATTGTGGCCTGCTACAGATCGCCCTCCATGACCCAGGACCGCCACTCCACCTTTCTGGAGACACTGGAAAACATGAACGTCCTACCAAACACCCTGATATTGGGCGATTTCAATTACCCTACCATTCACTGGGAAAACTACTCGAGTACAAATTCCCAGGCCCAGCGCTTTCTGGAATTCATCAACTCAAATGCCCTGGATCAGCTGGTAAACTCCCCTACCAGAGGTGAAAACATATTGAACCTGGTCATCAACAACATGGGCGACAGGTGTTCCACACCGGAGGTCAACCCATCACTGGTTAGATCAGACCATAAACTAATCAGTCTGGATGTCCACACCCCACCACCACCCCCAACCAAGGAAACCACAGTAAAAAACCTTTTCTAAAGCAAACTTCACCTTACTTAAGACAGAGGTGGTAAGTTTCACAGCCCCCATGCTAAAGGATAACACTGCCCAAGATGCAGAAACCTTTACAAATGCACTCTATGAGCACATACAAGGATGCATGGATCATGCCATCCCTAGCAAAACCAAGACTCACTCTTCTAAGAGAAGGAAACCAATTTGGTGGACCCCTGCAATAAACAGGCTGTACAATAGAAGGAGAAAACTAGTTCAGAAAAAAAGCAAATCCCAAGAAGGAAAGACATCCCTGATCAGTAAGAAACTGAGGTCCCTCATGAAATCATACACGGCTAACTTCAAAAGAAAAATAGCCAAGGATTCAAAAGATAACCACAAAGCCTTCTTTAGTTATGTTAAGAATCTAAGTGGCAACTTGCAGATATCCACTGAACTAGTGCAAAATAGCACAAAATATACTGAACCTACTGATATTGCCAACATCCTGGCAGATAGATTCAGTGCAAACTTCACCCCCCCCCCACCTCCAAAAGGGCCCACAACAATACCGGAAAAGTGTAGTGTCCCAAAAATCACAGACGCACAGGTGAAAACAGACCTTTCAAAAGCCAAAAACACAGCGTCAATGGGATCAGATGGTGTCCCAGGCTGCGTCTTGCATGAACTACAGAACAAACTAACCCCCCACCTAAACACACTGTTCAACCTCAGCCTCTCCACAGGCTATGTGCCCATAGAATGGCCCACAGCAACGGTTATTCCTCTCCACAAAGTAGGGGCCACAAATGACCCTAGTAACTATCGCCCCATAAGCCTGACTAGCCTGGTCTGCAAGGCTATGGAGCACATCATCATGGAACTCATTAACAAAGACATTGGGAACCTCCAAACACTTGACCCGACCCAGTTCGGCTTTGTTAAGGGCATATCATGCCTACTAAACCTGGTTTACTTCTTCGAGACAGTCACCAAGGCCATAGACCAGGGAAAGGTGGTTCACGCAGCCTACCTTGACCTCGCCAAGGCTTTCGACACCATTCCCCACTCGGGTATTACAGAAAAACTCACCAGTCTGAACATAAACCCCTATGTCACGAGATGGGTTGCCAACTGGCTTACAGACAGAACTCACACGGTAAGAATAGCGGGCTCCAGGTCCGACTCTAAACCAGTCACAAGTGGTGTCCCACAAGGCTCGGTCCTGGGACTCCTACTGTTCAGCATATACTTCTCAGACGTACAGGCAAACACAGGAGGACTATGGCTAAACAAGTTCGCTGATGACTGCAAACTGGGAGCCATAATTGACTCTCCAGCTGACACAGACATCCTTCAAAAGGGCCTTACTGAGACGGACACCTGGTGTCAAAGTCATGGCCTCAAGCTAAATGCCAAAAAATGAATAGTCATCCTGTTTGGGAAAAACAAAACACCCACGAATTACCACATAGGTGGCAGCCCCCTTAATACAGAAGAGGTAATAAGAGATCTGGGGACCCAGGTAGATAGTAATCTCTCCTTTGACAATCATATTGCCGGAGTAGTTAGGAAATCCTTCTATGTGGCCCATCTAATTACTAAAGGGTTCACATCTAGAAATAAAGAGGTTATAGTGCCCCTCTACTCGTCACTCATTAGACCCATCATAGAGTACAATGCCCCATTTGGGATGTACCTCACAAGACACTTCCAACAGCTGGAAAGACCACAAAAGTACCTCACCAAGAGGATTACTGGTCTCAAACATATGTCCTTTGCAGCCCGAGTGAAAAAACTCCGGCTGTACTCAGTGGCATATCGCTTACTCAGAGGTGATCTCTGCCTGACTTACAAAGCCGTGTCCAACTCAGAATTGATGGACATGCTCCACCTAAAGAAATCCAAGTCACTGCGAGCCACGTGCTCTAGTGAGCTAAACCTCGCCACAACAAAAAGTAGAACATGCTGAAGGGATAGATTCCTGTCACAGAGACTCCCCATGCTTTGGAACAAAATTGCAAATTACATCAGGCAGAGCCCCTCAGTAACACTCTTCAAGAGAAACCTTGACAAGTCGATAGGTAACAGAAAATACACCCCTGGGATCACTTCATTGGTTCTGCTTGACAGAGGATCAGTTAATTAATCAATGGGGCGGCGAAAGCCAACACACTCTGGCTAGGCTTATAAGTGCCCTTGGGCAGATAGCCTAGTACCTACCTATGAACAACATAATGAAAGGCCATACTGGGCATGCTCACACACTTAAACACAAGATGGCCATGTCAGCAACCACCAGTGGACCAGACATATCTGGCAGTTGCAGTTCTTAGTGCAGACACGTCAGTATGCACCACTCCTGCCTTGCACACACAGTGGATAGGAATACAGACATATATGTAAGGACAACACACTATAATAAGTCAAAGGTAGACGAAATAGATGTGTTGAAGTGGGTGACCGTGACAAGGAGCCATCTGGGCCTGTCCCACCCAGCACACAGCCAAAGGGCCCCAAACACATGAAGTGCAGGTGTCACTCACTGCAGATACTAGCCACCAGTATCTGTCAGCATGACGGTGTGTTGCATGTGCCGGCTGTGCAACATGAATGTACAAGGAAGTTGTTACCTAGTAGCTGTATACACGTACCTGTGGCATATGACCCTGTGTGTGCCCGCATGTGGCATGTCAACCCCTAGGTTACAGCCCATGCACACAACGCCCTCCTCATAGCAGTATCATGACAAGCCTGCTGAGGTCATCCATTGTGAAATACGCCTTTGGGAGAGCTGTAGCTCAGTAATCCCCATGGCGCGTCCCATAACTGCGTACTGATAAACTAGTTAGGTAGTAGTCCTAACCCCAGACTTGGCAACTGTGTGTGTGTGCTTGTGTGCGTGTCTCGGTCTCTGCCTCTGTAGAGAGAAATGCTTTTTAGGCTACACACACACAGTACAGTTCATATACACAACTTTGGCAAGGCTGCTGATGTCACACACCTAGAAATAAATCTCTGGGGAAATTGTAGCCCAGTAATCTCTGTAGCTTGTCTTGTAACTGTGTACTGCTGTAATGTGATAAACTAGTTAGGTTGGTGTTCTAACCCCAGACCTGGCAACTGTGTGTCTCTGACTGAGTAACGAGGCATGCTTTTTAGGCCACTCACACAATTCATATACTCAACTTTGGCAAGGCTGCTGATGTCACGCACCTAGAAATACACCTCTTGGGAAATCATAGCCCAGTAATCTTTGTTGTGTATCCTGTAACTGCGCACTGCTGTAGTGTGGTAAAGTAGTTAGGTAGGTGTTTTAACCCCAGATCTGGTGAATGTGGGTGTCTGCGTGTGTGTGTGTGTGTGTGTGTGTGTGTGTGTGTGTGTGTGTGTGTGTGTGTGTGTGTGTGTGTGTGTGTGTGTGCATGTGTGTGTGTGTGTGTGTCTAACTGTGTAGAGAGGAATGCCTTTTTAGGCCACTCACACCCCTTACAATTCATATACTCAACTTTGGCAAGGCTGCTGATGTCACGCACCTAGAAATACACCTCTGGGGAAATCGTAGCCCAGTAATCTCTGTAGTGTGTCCTGTAACTGTGCACTGTTGTAGTGTGATAAAGTAGTTAGGTAGGTGTTCTAACCCCAGACCTGCCAACTGTGTGTGTGTGTGTGTGTGTGTGTGTGTGTGTGTGTGTGTGTGTGTGTGTGTGTGTGTGTGTGTTTCTGTCTGACCGATTAAAGAGGAATGCTTTTTAGGCCACTCACACCCCATACAATTCATATACTCAACTTTGGCAAGGCTGCTGATGTCACTCACCTAGAAATACACCTCTGGGGAAATCATAGTCCAGTAATCTCCTTAGCGCGTCCTGTAAATGTGCACTGCTGTAGTATGATAAGGTAGTTAGGAAGGTGTGCTAACCCCAGACTTGGCAATTCTGTGTGTGTCTTTGAGTCTCTGTCTGTTTATGACTCAGTGAGGAACAATGCTTTTTAGGTCACACAAACTCCTTAGAATTCATATACCCAATGTTGGCAAGGCTGCTGATACCACTCACTTAAAAATGCACCTCTGGGAAAGTCATAGCCCAGTAATGTCTGTAGCGCATCCTGTAACTGTGTACTGCTGTATTGTGATTTAGAACTGTGGTAGGGTTCCATCACCACCCATGGCAGTTCTGGATGTTTTGCATGTGTTTCAGTGTCTGTGTATGGAGCAATGCATCATAGGCTATTGACTTACAGTACAATTCAAATGCCCTACTTTGCCAATCCTGCTGATGTCATTCATTGTGAAATACTACTTTGGGGAGAAAGTTCCCTGTAATCCCTGTGGTGCAACCTATAACTGCTCCATGCTGTAGTGTCATATAGGCCTTCGTCAGGGGTTCTATACCCACCCATGACAGTTGTGGATGTTTTGTGTGTGTCTCACTGTTTGTGTAGGGAGCAATGCATTTTAGCCTAGTCACTCGCAGTACAGGTGAAATGTCCTACTTTGGTAATCCTGTCGATGTCAGTCACTGTGAAATACACCTTTGGGGAAGACATACGCCAGTAATGTCCGTGGCGCGTACTATAACTGCGTAGTGCTGTAGTGTAATAAACTAGTTAGGTAGGGGTTCAACTCCCAAACATGACAGGTGTGTGTGTAACTCGTATCCTGTGTAGAGGTGAGTGTGTGACACCTGTGGCCAATGTGGAGGGGATTTTGGTCATTACTTTTATGGTGGCCCTACTATATATCACAATGTCAACCATACAGGGATAACAGATGTAAATTAGCTGGGAGGCTGGAGTGCAAAGCCATACCCATACATGTGACATCAAGGCCAGCCAATCCAAATTAGCAACCTCACTATTACCTAGAGCACACACTCAACCCATGTGTCATATACACACACACACACACACACACACACACACACACACACACACACACACACACACACACACATGCCTAGGTAACAGCCAATATGTGGTTAGTACACAAGCATATTGGCCACTGATAGTAACTATGCAGTGATAGCAGTGGGCTACAGAGGGCATGTCACCCTGCCCATCTGTCCAATATGCACGTACATGCAGACAGTGCACCTCCACCATGTTCCCCAATGGACACCTGTACCACCTGTGGTGCCTCCACATGTGACTCACAATGGACATACCATGCCTGACAACATGCGCTGTATGGACAGATGACATTGACATCAGGGAATTCTGTTGGCATGCTATCAATGTAGGTGAAGGGGAAACCTGCTGCCCATTACCATTTTCTGCCACAGGTGGGCAAAACTGGCACATCTGATGATAATCTGTGTTCACAACATGGGCCAGACACGCCTGGTACAGTTCCACATGTCATTGTACAGGCATGTGGGAGGTGTGTGCATCCCAGACACCATCCATGTCATGGACTAAGGAACACATACATGGCATGTGGTGTATAGCATTGGCCACACACAATAGTCACCCAGCTGACTGGATGGAGGATGCAATACCCACCTGTGTAGGCAAATGCAGTAACTACAGGCCTGAGCCACACTGCAAACCATTGTCATGTGGCCTGAAGCCATGGTATACCCATCGCCTACCCTTGTACAGCCTGCTGGCACAGTTGACCACCACACACCTGTGTAGACATGCACCCATGCATGTCAGAACTGGCACCCTGTGTGTACATGTGTGTGTGTGTGTGTGTTGTATGGTGCGTATGTCCACATCCACATTCACTACAACCCCCCAGGGCATAATGAAGCATGCTGTCTGATGTCTGACATCTCCTCATAATCTTTGCCGATACGGCCTCTGTATGACCCGTGTGGTGCATGTGATACCTGCACATTGATGTTTTGTGGCAATCCCACTACTAATGAGTTGCACTCCTGGCCCTGCCAAATGCGCCAATGTGTGTGTGTCCCTGTGTGAGTGTGCCTGTGTTGACGCTGGCACCTGTTCATGCAGACAGGCACGTGTACGACACCTGCCGTATATTTGCCGTATCCCTGTTGAAGATGTCACTCACCTTCACATATATGTTCTGAGTGCTCCACCTCAGGTAACCCATGTGATGCATCCAATAACTGTATCGAACTGTGATAGCACTACATAGTTGTTGGGGGTTTGATACCCTGTGCTGGTAGGTGTGTTACACAAACATGCTTCAGTTTTACAGCTACCCCTCCTTGACATGTATCTGCCTCTGTCTGCCTCCCCCACTCCCTCGCTGGTGGATGTGGAGACCCACACCTGCCTTGCTTAGGCAGCAGCATGTGTATGTTATGTGATGCTCATCCTCAGCTGATGGCTTCTGCATGAATTGCAACCCTCCCCTAGCTGATTGCATGTGGAACAGCTGTGGTAACAATCCCATAGCCAGTTGCATGGAAACACACTCCAATACCTAGGAACATCATGGTGGTGTTGGGCCTTTGCAGTCACTGTGAGCAGGAACTAGATTTGATGGTTGGCAAACAGCATCCCAGATGGATTGGGGATTTACCTCTAGCAACATACACTGTGGAAAGAGGGCAACCAACAGGAGGGGGATGTGCCTAACCTGACTACAGACTGTAAGTGCTGCTATACTGCATTTGGAGTAATGTTGGTTTAACAGTGTTTATCTGGATATGTCTGTCGTACATGTCGCAATACCTCCCATGTCAGTTCCATGTATATGAGGAATCCCCATCTGCAGGGTCATCTGCAGACTGGGCAGTGTTGTGCCTATGGTTGCATGTGTTAGCCACAGTGCATCAATCTGTGGAATGCAGAAGGTAGTGTGAGGATTGCAGTCTGTAGATGGTGAAGGCCGTGACAGTTACTGACTTCATATCCCTCGTAGGACATATGTTGCAACAAACCCTGTTACAATGGAAAATATATGGGGTTATCACAGCGACATGTCTGTACTGGCCCTGTGTTTGTGCTGTCAGCCACACCTCTGTCAACCTTTGTACATATAGCGTGCATGAAGTGGTGCATATGTGCTGTACACCATAAATACTGTCATCATATCTGAAAACAAGCCAGTGATATATCAGATTGCTACACATGTCATGTACAGTAGTGGTTATATTTCATGACATAAGCTGGACATTCTGTGAATGATTGTACGGTACTGAGGTCTGTGTAGTGATGTTGAATGTCGGCAGTGTATGTATTGTTAATATGTACTGCAGCCAGTGTACAGACTGTGGTAGATGTCATTGTTCTAGCTCCCCTTCTCTCAGATGTTACATGCTGCCCCACTGTACGTTACCGTTTTGCCATACATGTTTGTAGGGCCACACACACACATGTCCCATACCACAGACAGCCATCATGACAAACTGTGTAGCAGCCTAGTATATGTAGGGTATTCTGTGAGTGGCACATATGAGGATGGTGTAGAACAGATAGTTCATATACTGTAATATTATGCTAGCTTACCATATGTGGCTGTGTTCACATTGGTTGTGGTTATGCACTGTCACACAGGTGTATCTTACCCTGTGCTGTGACATGACTGTCGAGCCTGCTATATATGCAGGCACATGTGTATTACCCCATACGAGATGTAGGCCAGTGTTGAGCCAGTCTGCCTGTAACCTGCACAGTGCATTGTTACATGCCTAGCAGCTTAGTGTACTTAACCAGTGGAATTTTATGTGCAGATACTTGCCAGATGTACTGCTGCTGGGCCTCCCTTAAACGTCATGTATGTCAGACAGAGCAGTGGGATGCTGTACAGATGTATGTCAATATCTAGTGGGTGGTATGTGTCCATGGCACCCCTGTACCAGCAGTCATTATGTGTCAGGCCAGACAGCAGTGTGTGAATCCAACACCTATGGTGCCAAATGTATACCAGTCGTTATGTGTCATACCCATCTACATGGCTGTCTACATCCATATTGTCAGGCCTGGTACACATGTGGTGCACTAAGGGATCATGTGTATACTTCTGGACTGTACAGGGTGTGTCCAAAGTTCCACATATAGTGGCCAATATCGCTGCTGCACTCCACAGGGGCATTACATGCGAGCAGCGGTACCTTACAATGATTGCCTTAGGATGTCTGTCAGTAGCCAATGGCACACATGTTATAAGCAGATGTCAGCATCCACACCCACCATGTCTGTGAAGACAATCCCAATGACACTACCAACAGTCTAGTAATATACCTGCTATACATAGCTGTCATCCCCTTGCACTACTACTTTGGGACTGTCGGGGCTGGCGTATGGCTTCACTCCATGTCCAGGACATATGGTGGAAATATATGTACATATACTTATCCAGATAGCCATATATATATATATATATATATATATATATATATATATATAGGTTCATAGGTTCATAGGTAGGTACTAGACTATCGGCCCTAGGGCCCATACAAGCCTAGCCAAAAAATGTACCCTGGCTTTCGCCACCCAAGATAATTATTTTCCTGTGCCCCTGTCGAGCAGAGCCACAGAAGTGATCCCCGGGGTGAATTTCCCATTTCCCATCCAATCATCAAGATTTTTCTTGAAGAGTGCTAATGAGGAGCTCTGTTTGACATAGATAGGTAGTCTGTTCCAGAGTATGGGAAGTATCTATATATATATATATATATATATATATATATATATATATATATATATATATATCATTACACGTATACTACATTGAATTACCACTGTCATGGCAACCACCCACTATAACTCCCAACAGCATGTGGGCGTGGTCCCTTTACATTTCCTGTGTGATGGACATCCATCCTGTGTGTGGGCATCAGTGATACAGGCAGCAGGTAACAATACCTCTTACAGGAGAACCTGCACGCTCAAGCGGACACATACTTGTAGGAGGATCATGAACTACAGACAGACTGTGGGTAGAGTTGTGTAATGCTTTGCATAGTACTGGTGTTACAGGATGTGTGTGTGTGTGTGTGTGTGTGTGTGTGTGTGTGTGTGTGTGTGTGTGTGTGTGTGTGTATGTACATACATACTAGTGTACCTTAGAATGCAGTCTGTCTGCATAGCTCACTACTGTGGGCCTAACCTCTTGCTGGACAGTGGTATGCCTATCATGTGTTGTCCGTCCACCACACAGGTCCTGTTTCAGATATTACACTGGCAGTGTGTGTGTTGCGTGCTATCATTACATGGCTATATCCATGTCTATATCTAATCTCAATTCCCTGACTAAGGGTATGTTGCAGACTATCCTGTAACACCAGCACTTTGCTTAGTGTATGGCAACAGTGTTCCACATATATGCCTGTGTTCCAGCATCTGTCCACCATCTACATACCAAGCTTTGCACATATGTCATGCTGTTGGGGGTTGTTCTGTAGTGGGCTGTGAGTATATCACACTGCCATTGCTGCCATTAGTCCACTGCTGTTACACCACCCACACATACAGTGAGGCTGGGGCCATATATGTGTGGGCATCACTTACACAATACATGTGTGCCCTTATGCACTCCAGAGGCCAGTGTATGTAACAGTTGTATATGGGCCTGTATTACTGAGTCTAGATGGGGAGCACCATAAATGACCTAGGCTGTTACAAAATGTGGGGGTATCAGGGGTGAGCTGTCACAAGGTATCTGGATGTACAGTACCGTATACTTCACCTATATTGACATTACTTACATGACTTGGGATACTGCAAGCCTACTGCCTCCTGCCATACAGACTGTTCTGTGCATTATGCCTTGTTATGTACCGGGTACAACCCATTTGATCACAAAACGTCTTTACCTCCTACGGAGTTTGTACAGAGTGTAGATAGAAGCTGCTGAACCACACATCTGCAGTGCATACTGTTGAGTGTGTGGTACCCTGTGGCCCAGTCTGTCTGCACTATTATACATTCTGAAGGGCTTGGCCTGGACAGCAACAGTTGTGAACCTTTCCAGACTACTGTATTAGTGTAACTGTTTCACAGTTGCAGTACTCCGTTTATATGGTTGTCAGTATTTGAACAGCTATATGATATGGCATATAATACTGTTATAGTGCACAATTAAAGGT